>NC_052119.1:102838-117641 GCF_012273895.1 Zerene cesonia | reverse complement strand
AAAATAGATACGTTAAACTATAAAATTACTAATAAATTACATTAGATTATGCATAGCATAGCATATATATGAAAATAACATAAAAAATAGGTATAAGCGATCTAAACAATATGACTATATAATTGTACTTAATGAAACATACAGACCAGATAACACCTACTATTGTATACATATGGCATTCGATTATTTTCGTTTATAACAATTATTCATCCAGTAATATTTGTCCAATATGAATGAGATGTCCATTTCATACATTGTTATAGTTAGTGGGACCGCTTACGCGGGCAAAGCCGCGGGCGGAATGCTAGTGTTGCAATACATTCATCAATTTATGTTATTATTTTCGTTTAACAATATTTATCTTGTAAATTTTTCCTCTAAAGAATAGGTTCTATGTTATGTTTACATTGTGTGGATAATTGATTACAAGAAAAGTCTGATTCACGTTACACTCGTTACATTTCATAAGGAAATATTGTGTTGATTGATTTCATTTAACCGTTACGCATATTGCTTTTCGGAAAATGACTTGTCTGCCATTTTTCCACATTCGAGAAAGATCTAACGATAATTATGTATATGATGTATTACAGTTATCAATTCTTGAGTTCGATCCGGTTGGTGAATTAGTCAAGTTGGTGAAAACCAATACAAGAAACGCCGATTACCTTCTGTCAAAGTCATTAAAAAAAAAGAACGATTAAATGCGATATTCTTCTTGGATTTGGCCAGACTAATATATAGTTACTAACCGTTGTGCCTATGCAAAAAGATTTACCGAGTACCCAAAATCGTGTTTTGTAGACATATAACATTATATGTGTATGTGTGTGTGCGTCAGGTGCTGGTGGTGGGGTACGGCACAGACGAGCAGGGCGGCGACTACTGGCTGGTGAAGAACTCGTGGGGCCGCTCGTGGGGCGAGCTCGGCTACATCAAGATGGCGCGCAACCGCGACAACCACTGCGGCATCGCCTCCGCCGCCTCCTACCCGCTGGTGTAGCGCGACACGCGACACACCACGCGCGACACGCGCGACACACGCGACACGCGCGTCAGAGGGCGGCACAACGGTACAACGCGTCATACAAGACACAACACGACACATTATGCAACACGTCTCTCGAGAGTCAAGACATAACATAGATATATAATTATAGTGACATTTGTGTGAAATGTCTAAACCACTTTATATTACTGCTAATGTCAGTTTTGTAAATTACAGTAAAAAAAATTAAAACCACGTCTGACGCCTTCACACGTGATGCGATGTGTCGCCCAAACAAGCTGTGTACGCTCTCTCACTACTATAGACGTTATAATACTAAACCTTGCGTGTTCAAAGTTTTCTTTTGGTTTAAATATGAAGTGTCGCAACTGGGCACTGCGCAACACGCAATCAGTTTAGTCTTTAATTGAAATTTATGTTTAATTGAAGATTAGTGAAGTTATAATGAACCAGTTTATTTAAATCTCAATTCATTTATTAGTATTAAGGTAATTTTAAGAAATTGTTTGTTTAAAAAATGGAGACTTGTGATACTGTAGCGTTATGATTATTATAAAAGATAAGATAATAAATGAGAATTTTTTACGTGCGTTTTTTATTTATCCTTATTTATACAAAACATAAAGAAAAATGTAGAATTTTGTATCTCCTTTATTTTATCTGAAAAAATTAAAATACAAGTAATAATATAAACACAAAGTAAAAACAAAAATTTCCCTATGCTGGCTAGAAAGATGATTTAAGGTTAAGAGCGTTTCGCTCCGGAATAGCAGACGGGTAATTGCCCGACTTGTGTAAAGCAATCGAAATGAGAACCCAATGTGAGAGACAAATAAATCGCCGTTGGCGTTTTAAAAAGCAATATTGTTGGAAGTAAATTTTGTTAATTGGATTGGATTTAGATACAAAGTGGTCTATACAGTTAAACCACTAATATAATAAACTGAAAAGTTTTCATATTTGGATGTTGGCAGTGTCGTCGCTTATGTACCAGAATGGCTCTGAGTACAGCTAGTACAATTAATATCTTCATCTGGATGTGGATCCTTGTATAGTATATATGTAGCGTTCAAACAAAAAAATCAATTCGCCCATTAAAACGTTACGAGGTAACAAACACAAAAAACGCGCATTTATAACCTCCTCCTTATTTCAAGTCGATTGATGATATCGTCAATTAAATAGGTATGGATAAAATTACTGGGAAATAGAAATGACGCGCAATTAACACAGATAATGTTCTACTGGTATCAGTGACCCGACCCGAGAACGCCCCGTCCGATTCACGTGACACACATACATTGGAATTATTATTTAAGTCCTACTAATATCATAAATGTTAAAGTTAATGATGTATGACGGTTACTTTTACACGCGAAAACCACTGAACATATTTTGATAATATTTAATGATGTAAGTTATGTACGTCATCATCACAGCTTTCAAATATTTAGAAGAATTGTTTGTAACAGCGAAAAAAAATAAGACATGGATTCATTTACTGAATGACCTATCGCTTTAGGTCGATTTTCTAATCCTTGGCTTATCCAACCAATAAGGTGTTAAGCTGGTTCAGTAGGTACACAATTATGTAAAAAATGTTGTGACAAATTTCGAAATTCCACAAACAAATTCAAACCAAGGCTTGAAAGATCACCCCTTGCTCGACTATTTATACATTTTTTCAATAAGGATATTATATACGACATTTGAAAACATATCTGACCTGGGACCTATAAATTATAATAAAAATCAATTACCCAGTGATCACGGGCAGCATCGCAATAATAAAAAACAAAATCACATATAAGATATTTATTACAAAACAATATTCACATTAAGGTATATTTACAGTAATCTTCGTTCATTTCTCCCGCACAACGACCCCGGGGTTACAGACACAAATACACCTACTTACTAAGGACTAGAAATTAATGATACTTACTTACTATTATTAAACAAGTTATTTAAAAAAAAAACCAAAGAACCCAACTGCGACAACTTTTCTTCTTTACGTCAAATCTATAGATAATATAATTTTGTTGCAAAAAGTCCATAATTTTCAAAAATCAATCTAAACATACAGAAAGTACCTATTCTCTCTTTTTGGCGCAGTGGGGGAAGAATTAAAAGAAAACTGACCAGTTATATAATTAGTTATAAATTAATGTTTCTTTTGTCAGTATTCCTTTGCAACACTTAAGTTAATAAAAATAATCGAGTAATATTTGTGAGGCAACAATGTTGCAGGAAATCTATAATTTTCATTTATCGTATGCAAAAAAATGCCATATGGTTTATATATCTAGAAATTACAGCTATTAATGAGTAAATAAAACGCAGTAACGTGCATGAAAAAAGTCAACAAAAATAGAAACAGACGTAATTCTAATCTTAAAACTATAAATAAAATTAAGTACTATGTACAGTATTATATTGGCACTTATTTTACAGCAGTTGGCAACAGTTTCATGTATATGCTAAAATTGCAAGAAATCTTTACAAACATGGCTGAAACAAAAAAAAACAAACTAATTTTCTCTAGGAAAATTTGTCTGTATTAAATTGAAAGGAAAGCCATATTCAATATTAATAAAAGACATATTCTTTACTAAGATACAAATAAGAGGTTTATGTGAAACTCCAATATAAACACACTAAAATATGTACAGAGTAATAAGTACACCTCAAACATGTATTTGTACAAAATAAATACAGCACATGAATCTAGAAAGCTACAACTAGTTTAAAATGTAATTCGTGCAATTTACTTTTCTGTAAATCCATAATTTAAATCTAATTTCATAGGGTCTGCGTATGTGGTACTGACATTAATCACTTCACAATAAAACCGAGTTTAGGGTAAGGTTTACTATAACATTGAAATAAAAAGACATACTGTAATTTTATGACAGTACATAGTACATATAAATCTAAACGATGTGCGCATTTTTTCTATTTAATATAAAAAAAATATGTAGAAATATACAGTAAAAAGTAATAAATAAATTTTCTACACATTTTGAAACCTAAAATTATCAATAACGTTTATAGACCCTTAATATTAATGCATCAGATTCTCAACTGGAGAGCCCCTTAACTTGCGCCATAAGTGTGAGGACATTTCATTGCCATGGAGGTGTTACCCGCTGACTTCATCAATTAAATTTACTAATGTATAATATGTTAGGATGAAATAATATGTTATGAGGGGATAAGAGGGAGGGGTGGGGGGGTTAGGTGAGTCAGGTTGCGCGGGCGCACTATTTCTTCTTAGGTTTCTTAGGATTCCTGGAGCGGCTCTTGGCCTTGCAGAGTGGGCAGATGGGCGCGTTGCGGTGGATCTGCTGGTGGCACGACAGGCAGGACTTCATCGGCGGCGGCTGCTGCCTGCTCGGTGTTTAACGGGTTTAAAGCACGCTTTATTATGTATTACGTGTGGTGGCAATGTTTTAATTGCGTTTTAAATTGAACAGTAAATGTAAATATTAAGCAAAAGTCATATATTCTTTAATACAACATGAAATATAATAATAATTATTTATTTTATTCTGCTAAATCAAGGCACCAACACGGGTTATTGTAATAAAACTTGTGATGTTATAATTTACACATAATTAACGAAAAATTAACTTATACGAGCAGGGCCGTCTTATACTGTGCTGGGGCCCTTGGGCACACAAGAATTTGGGGCCCTTTTGGAATGTAAAGAAAGTGAAATACATTTTTTTACTGTGATCTGCTTTATTATGGGTAATCTAATCTAATATAATTAATGATTTTGAAGGATTTTCCGTGATTTCTTTTTGAGCTAAAACTTTTTTTCTCTTTTGTGAACCACTTAGATATGTTCTTTTCGATATAATATTTAAACGAACAAATCAATAGTTCTATTAATTTTACCCAAATTACATTAAACAAAATTAAATCACGACACTTCTGTGAAAATAAGTGATATATTGAGTAATAACTTTAGGTAAAAAGTTTCGACTGAAAGTTTTTCATAATTTATCCGGGGCCCAACCATAGACAAAGTCGACATTTTTTATGGTCGCTTGAATTTGGCATTGGAGCGGTTTGCATGGATGATCGCTAGATAGTGTTCTTAGTAAATTAGGTAGGATGCGTTCAGAAATACTTTTAAATTACTGAATAACTGAATAAAAAATCAAATGATATGCAAATTGAAAATAGACATTATAGACTCTAGATTATAAAATTTATAAACTCAAGTAATTGTCTGGTAAGTTATATCAGACCAAAAACAGCCCTTTAGTACAGCCAAAAAGCGCACTAAGTTTAAATTAAGCTAGAAGCTACCGTGTCTATATACCGCACCCAACCGAGACCCTGTAGGCTTGATGTCACTCAAATTCATATAAATATATTGATTCGAATAAATCTAAAATGAGTATTTTGAGATTAAATGTGAGAGAAATTGTCGGCCCTTCGGGGCCCTCTGAGGAAGGGGGCCCTGGGCACTGGCCCCTTGTGCCCTTATGGTAAAGACGGTACTGTATACGAGTTTTATAATAGTTAATTCAATATAATAATAATAAAAATTAAAAAAAATGGCCGTGACGCAATTTGTATACGAATATATTAACGTTTAAAATAACATTTATTAACGGATTGTCTATGAAATATACAAAAATACACACACATTAATTATACATTAAGTAAGTATTACTATTTTTCCAATATCCCCCCTCTTGAACATTAAAATAACTAATATTTATGTAATGCCATTATGCTCGGGAACACCTTGCAACAACGCAACACATAGTATACAAATTGTTCACGCGCAAGCGTAATAAGCGTGCGGGGGCGGGGGTTTGTGGGTGAAGTGGGGGGGGAGTGATACATATCAGTTGTTTCATAGGGCTATCTGTTATGGTGCATTCACACATTCGTCTTCTTTGATTTGTCTTAAAAACCCGGTCATAACAGGAATATGCGTCTCATTAATCTCAAGGCGAATGGCGAGTACACTTTTTGCACACAGTTATTTATTATTCGACTGTGTAGAGGCACCATTGGACGGGAGGTGGGCGGTAGTGGGGAGTGGGGAGTGGGGAGTGGGGGGGGTATCGCAACACAAGAGAACGGGGCGAACCTCAGCGAGACGGTAAGGAAATCTTGTTGTAGGGCAGACCTGAAGGCGGGCGGCGGCGGCGGCGGCTTGCGCGGGGCCGGCGCCGCGAAGGGCGCCGCGCGCGGCAGCGCCGGGAACCGGCTGCCGCGCACACACCGCACATTACTTATACAATATTTCAACACTCTTTGGGTTTAAATCGGTCCATGTGTTTAGCCTATTTGACTTGTTTGACACTTCTCGACGATACATACGATGTTATTTTGTTAGCAAGATATGGGACACAGAACGTATGAGGAAGTTATCGAACGGGCCCTAATTAATATTACAATTTAAACGGATTCCTGTTGTATGGTGAATGTTGTTTATATAACGCGAATGGTCTGAAATATTATGTCTTGTTATACAATTTAAGAAATTCTTTAACAAAACAGTATATTTCAAATTACTGAATAAATCTGCTTAAATTACACTACCAACAATATCGCCTATTATACCACTACTAAATTCGAAATTTTTTACAAAATTGGTTCATTCGTTTTGGAACTGTTGTGATACAAACTATTTTATCGATTAATATTAATATCCTCGCATTAATTTACCAATTACCTATTCTTGCATTTATCTGCATAAAATTTCAGAGTAATACAAGTTATTGTGGGAGTCGAGCACGCTTCGGCACGCATTAGGTCAGCTCGTGCCGGGCAGTACCACACCCCCACAGAAAACCGGCGTGAAATAATAGTTTGCTATTGTGTTTCGTACGCTGAGTGGGGGAGTCGGAGGCCAGTTCCCAGTCCATTCCTTCTTTCCAGTCATTAATCCACCCCTTAAAAGGGGGCAGCGCATTCTCAGAGGTCTGAGCCTCTGCAAATGTTCATGGGCGGTGGTGATCGTTGACTATCAGGTAGACCACCAGCTCAGTTGCCCGCTATGACATAAAAAAAAGTTGTAGTTTATATTTTGCAAGCTGTTGATACAGTATTTTGCATTACCCTATAAACCCAGGAGCTTTGCAACCCAGTATATATGGTATACATATAAATTCAGTGCTCTGTATGAGGTCAAACTGCTGATAGACAACTGCACAAATTTTGGGGATCACTATTTAATTGCTGTTCATTACATTATGACATATGATATATATGAGAGCACTCGGGCACTACAATGAGTGGACTGTGATGCATCGGGCCCGTTAAGATGGATGATGTTGCCTGATCTATCCAATATCTATCTCTGTTATATATAATATGTGAAATAACCTTAATAATGTTTTTTTCCTATGTTATTACATTCCTTATTTTTATTGTAATTGTATCTATAAATAAACAATATCCAAGCTAAGTATCTTCATTTATGACTTTTCTACATGTAATATGTTATTTGATAACGAACTGTTACTAAATAAAAAATTTATCTTTCTTTCCTACACACCCCTAGCTTCATCCTGGCCAAAACAGTGTGAGGTTGTGTATAGGTAGGCAAATGACGATGCGTGAAAGGTGAATAAGTGTGCTATTGTTAATGTATGTTTGGCATAGGTTTGTTTATAATTTTTAAAATGTTTTAATGAACAGTTGTTTCCCTTGTCCACAGCTAAGCAAAACAACATAGATATCTGTGCAACGTTCGAGGAATGGGGGGCCTAACGAAAGCGCAACATATACCCACTCGGGTGTGATGGGGCTGCCCTCCTCCTCGTGCAGGTCGGGCAGGCGCTCGAGCCCGAGGCACTGGCGCCGCAGCAGGTCCACCTCCGCCTTCAGTGGCCGGTAGTCCTCGTGCAGCCGCGACGCGTTCGACAGCTTGCGCGACATGCTCTCCTCCGTTTGCTTTATCACAGTCTCCATCTGGAATGTGAGCCCACACAATTCTATAATTCCTTTACATAGAAAGAGCCAAATGAATATAAAAATCCTATTATGTAATCAATTTTCATTAAACAGTAAAAAAGACTCAGTGAAACAGGATAATCAAATTCTCAAACTCTAATATTTATTTATTGAACTAAACTTCTTTTAGAAGCACTTTGAATTGTCAACATACTGACAAAATGATATTACACCAGTAATTTTTTTAAAATATCACACTTAATAGTAGTTCCACTACATAAAAATATATTTTTTTAATTAAAACTAAAACGTGTACTAAACTGACATAGTTCAGCCATAATTTACGATCAAATCTATATCGGTATATCTATATTATATAGAATTAGACTACAATAGCTGAGCATGTGGTTTCATTGAACAGAGACAAGTTAAACAAACACAGCGAGTAGTTACAATCACAGCTAACAATAGCTCGCACTACAATAACAAACTGAACTGATGCCACCTGTTCTCTCAATTTGATCCACCATATAGAAATTTAGAAAATGTAAACAAATTTCATAGTTTGAATTGATATATTTCTCATCCTTTCAGAATTTGTTGAAATTTAACTATAACAACTAATATTGTATACTATTCTTAGGATTTTTATTTCTTATCTATCTACTAGCACTATTTATGGTTTTACTATTTTTAATTTATGTTTTTAAAAAATTATTCTTTCCTTTTTACTCTACTTACATAATTTAAATTTATAATTGGCCCACGAAAAGTCGAAGATACATGTTACATGCCGAATTGTACATGACAATGTTTTATGCCATTTAATCAATAGCCATACATGGAAATTGTATGAATTTAAATACAATTATATTAACCATTATACCATTGCATTGCACAAATATCGATTAATGTAAAACTCACAGCATTAATATCAGCGTGTATCTGCCGCAGTTCCTCGACGTGGCTCATCTTCTCCTGCTGTAATAATTCCATTTCCCGCTTGTACTGCGCCAGACATCGCCCTTCCTGGTCTCCACTACGCACCTCGGTTAGTATGCTCCGCTTCAAACGCTCCAGGGTTATTGTTTTATTTCTATAAAAAAATTACGTACATCACCAAGTTACTTTCAAATTGTTTGATAACTTCGATACATGTAGCATGTCTTTGTGGTTTATGTTTTATCAGGCAAACCCTTCATAATTACTTGCTAATAAAATGATTTGTGTCAAGTGTTTAAATATTGATCGAAGGTCCACAGGTGTGAAAGCATTAATATTATGAATGAAAATCATACCTGATTTCTTTCATTGCTTCCAATTTGTGATATATCTCTCGTTCGTTTTCAGCGGTCATTCTTTTTTAACAAACACTAGTAAATAATTTGTTTAAATAAATGAAAATATAAATCACAAAACAATGTCCATCTATTTCAACCACAAATTAAAACATACTAGTGATGTGCACAATACAACTGTGAAATGCGAATACGAATTCGAACATACGAATAGTAAAAATCACTCGGTCTTCAGTCAAAGTTCATTGTAATGGAATTTATATAAATAGAATCATCACTATGAATTATGGTACATATTCAAGATTAAATTATTTATATTATTTGCATCTATTCTTTATTCATTAAAATAGTACAAGATTATAACAATTCCACATTATATAAAAATATTGAATTACAATTATTTTTAATAAATGTATCATTCTTTGTCTTTATTTTATCTGCGGGTGTAGAAAAAAAATGTCTATGATTTGACTATATTGAAAATGGCCGCCTGATCATCGAAAGCGGCTTGCTGTCAAAATATAAAAATAGTTTTTGATAACGCGTATGCTTTATTTATAAGTAAATGTATAGTTTTCATGTATTATTTAATTAAGTAAGCTGAATGAATTCACCTAGTGTCATATCACACACTTTAGGAATATATCTGCAAAGGAAGTTTACAACTTTGCAAATTGCTTCGTGTCGCGCATACTGAAACAGTGGTCCGTCTTGTTTACCGTTCAAAATGAACGAAGAAGGCGGTGATGATTCGCCGTCACGGCCAAAACGAAAAATAAAAAAGGTGATGATACTCTCATCTAGCTCAGATTCTGACAGTGAGGAGAGCATCGGCGTGACAAGGACACGTAGAAAAAAATTAAGGGTGAATATCCTATTTGTGTACTCATCAGATTTGCTTATTCGAAATATCTAATTTATAATCACTTTCAGGTCGTGAGTGAGAATGAGTCTAGTGACAGTAGTGGTAGTTCAGTCGTATGCGGCAGTCGCCGCAGACGCACCCTCCCGAAGCTCCGCGATTCGGAGCCAGAGAGCGACACTTCAGGTTGGGCGAGTGACCGCTCAAATTCGAAGCAAGTGGCATCTACATCGAAGGCACCTTCTGGGTTTGCCTCGGACAGTTCAGAAGGCAATTCTGACAAGTGCTCAATATGTTTGCTGCGCTTTACAAATCAAGAAATCGGTACTCCCATAAACTGTGAGCATATATTCTGTTTGGATTGTATAACAGAATGGTCAAAGAATGTAAACACATGCCCCGTAGATAGGATAACATTTGAATCAATAGTGGTGAAAGCTTGTATTGGTGGACGAGTGCTAAGAACTGAGCCTGTTAAAGTAATAGAAAGACGACCATCTGTTGACATACTTGTAGTAGAAGAAACTATTGTTTGTGAGGTAAGTTGTTAAATGTTGAACAACAGTATATTTTTAAGCTTCTTTTGAGCTTGGTGATTTAACCATAACAGTAATGTTCCAGATATGTAGCAGGGGTGACGATGAAGAGTCAATGTTATTGTGTGATGGCTGTGACCTTGGGTATCACATGCAATGTCTCACTCCTCCACTCACAGAGGTACCATTTTTTTTATTTAAAAAATTATTTTTTAATAAAAATATAAATTTCAAAGTTTTTGTTATTAGCTCTGTTATGCTTTTCATATCAAACACATCCTTTTCATCCATTTCCATCACTTTTGTACATTGATAGCAATAATCCAAAACACTTTGGATCCTATAATATACAACAATATTAATAATACCACCACATTCACATACAATTAATGTCAGGTGTATAAATTATGATAGCAAATGATTGTTTTATTTTATCACAATAACAACAAGGCTATGTCATGTCAATATAAATTTGTTTTAAAGAAATTTTCCCTTAATGCAACAATATACTTAGAATTAATAATCCACAGGTGCCAGCTTCTCAGTGGTTGTGTCCAAGTTGTGATGATATTTATGATGCCATCAATTTGTCAGAAGTGGAAGATCTGTTCACTGATATTGCAGATATCAGTAGACCCATGGGGCCTAGACCCACTCCCCTCCGAGCACCCAGAAATGTTAGGAGATCAGCCAGGACACATAGTAATCCTGACCAACCCTCCACATCCAGCGGACAGAGAGGGAGCAGGCTCAGTATTGAAGACATTCCAACTTCATCTAGAGGTTTCAGAACAACAAACAGGAGTAGCTCCACCACAACTAAAAGAAGGGCAACAAAAAGGAAAAGAACCACTCGGAGGAGAACAAGAAAGGTTTTGATTGAGTATGAGATACAGGAGAATGGAAAGTTTCCAATAACACGGAGTGTCACACGAACTGTTAGGAGGAGAAAGGTATGTCATATCACATTTATCACCTACTTTTATGTAAAAGAAACATTGCACCAGATTTAATCTTTTAATGCATGTTGACGATTTCAGACACGTAAAAGACAACCTCGAACAGCAGCAAGAAGGTCACATGTTCGAGCCAGTGTGAGAGCTATGCTCAAGACAATGAAGATTGACCAAGAAATTGTACAGTCTGCTAACCCGAGAGGTGTTCAAGACTTGAGAGTCAGTAGACAAAGAGCAGGCATTCCAACTCTCAGCATATATGGAAATACTAATCAGTTGGAATATTTTTCTGATGATGAAGTTGATGTATCAGAGGGAGCATCCACAGCAGTAGCAATTAGACCTACCTCTAGCATACTTAGTGCTTATAGACAGGTAATAATATTGGCATTTTGACATATTTTATAACATTTGATTTATTAAATTTACTCACATGTTTTCTCTGTCTAAAATTTCTCAACCTAATTTTTCAAATACCCAGTTATATAAATAAATTGATTGTGTCTAAATAATAATTATTTAATCTAAACCTTTTCAGGCAAGAAGGAAAATGATAAGCATACCATCCCCAACACATGCCTCATCAGCACCTGATTTACTCTCAAACATTTTAGAGAGCCAAACTCTCTTGCATTCTAAAAATTCTATTGTTTCTGTTTCTGTTGATGGAAATGTGAACATCAAATTACAAAAAACGAAAATTTTGCCAACAAATAAAAGTCCGGAAGAAGCACAAAAAGAAAAAAAACTGGACTTGACAAAAACTGAAGAGGCTGTTAGAGAAGTTCCATCTTATCCGGGACAGTCCCGCGGCGGCGGCGGCTGGGGCGGAGGCTACCGCGGAACCTATCATCGCGACCAAAACACTAATAACTTTAACAGAGGAAACTATGACAACAATTATGGAAATTCATACCAGAACAGACAAGGGAATAATAATATGTATAACAATTATCAAAATAACAACAATATGCGGCGTGATTCAGAACCAGAATTCTTCGATAACTATAGACGACCCCATCAATTTTCACATGCAGATGATTCATACTTCGATAGGACAAGACGAAATGCACCTAATGATGCTAACAGACCACAAAATTTTTCCAATACTCCAAGGCTTAATGACCAAAATCAAGGGCGTTACAGTTTAGGTCCACCCTGGCAACCATATGCCAATGCTCCACCAGCTTCCCGGCAGGATATGCCTCCTGCCGCTGCTAGACATTCTTTTGGTGGGTTTGAAAATCCTCTCGATATGAGAATGGGACAGATACCTCCAAGAACATCAAATATTGATTCTTTTTCAAGAGTAGAAACCCCACAGCAAGAAAAGCCTCAACCACAACTGTATAACCCTCCTGTCGAAACCCAGCCATTTCAACCCTTACCCCAACCACCAATGTTCAATTTTCCAAAATCAGGAGAATTGGAAAAGTCCGAAGATGAGAAAAGTGATTCTGGTCTCGTCATTGATACAGAAAAGTATGATCCCACTGAACCAACAAATGACGATGACAGCGGGGATGAGCAGAAAGATTTACCAGAACCTTCGACAGCTTCAGTTCCTCGGGTGGCCGAGATCCCAGTCGCGGCACCAGCAGTCGCAGTGCCTCTACCCCCGGCTCCAGCGCCGCCGAGAACTGTACAAAGTATTTTAGCTGGAATTGACACCAGTAGTATGAATGTTCCTGCAAATGTACTGGACAGTGCAGTGAGGCAAGTTTTAAAAGAACACAGGAATTTAATTGTTCCAGCAACAGATACTCATAATGATAAGAGCGATGAGGATTCGGAAGGCGACTGTCCGAATTTCTCAATTTACTCTGCAACAAGTGTACATATAGCTAATAATACAAGTATTTTAAATGATGATATAGAGCCTGAACAACCGCAACAGGATGGTTTGGAGGATCTTGTTCAAGAGGATGATGATGTACCTGACATACCTTCTCCTGCTAAATCAGATAATGCTTCTGATCAGACTATAAAAGCAGAAACACCTCTGAACAATAATAAATCCTCAACACCCACAAGCTATGAATCAAATATTATGAGTAAAACCGAAGAAGAATATAAAGAAAAAATATCTAAGCGTTGCCCTATTACAACAAATACTCGAAATCCTATAAAAATTAAACTAAACACACAATCTTTAATTAAAAGGGTGTCTTTGTATGATGAAGAAGATACTAATCAGGATGTAGCTGCTACAGAAAAAAGCGATGTTACTGAAGATAAATTGGAATCTGATAATCCGGCCAGTCCTAAGTTAAGTAAAGAACACGAAAAATTATTTGAAGAAGAAGAGTCAACGAACACAACGTGGAAACAAAATAAGGAAGTTAAAGCGGATGGCCATAATATTGTAGAAAAAAATGAGCAAAACACTCAAGTAAACAATAAACTAGAAGAAGAAATAAAAAAGTGTGAGGAAACTGCGAATAACAAGGAGGAAGACATGGAAGTCGTGAATGAAGAAGACAATGAATTTCAGGATGATAATAAATCTGATAAATCTCACTCAGAGCATGACAATGAAATGTCCGATACTGAAATCTGTTTAAACATACAATCGCCTAAAGACGAAAAATCTAATGAGAAAGTTGAAGAAAATGTAGAAAAAATGACTGAATCCATCAGTGAAACTGAAGATGAAAGGAGTTACACGCCCTGCTTAGACGAAAACAAACCGAAAGATGCGTCTTTTGAAATCGATAAAGATAAGGGTCTAGAAGGACTCGACACAGAAATGATATCAGAAGAAGAGGGAAACGAAATGTTCTCTGAGAACGAGCGGCCGCCGTCCGTGCAGTCGCAGGCCTCGCCGCCCAGAGCCAAGCCTGCCGAACTACCGGAGCCTGACGTCGTCGAGAAAAAGAAGAGTGATAAGAAAAAGAGTGACTCCAGAGAAGAAGTAAAGAAGAAGAAGAAGAAAGAATCTAAGAAGGAGGCCAAAGAAAAAAGTAAAAGTAAAAAGAAGACTGACATCACTTTCAAAAAACTAAGTAAAAGTGGTAAAGAGAGAAACTACAGAGAGAGAGACAGGGAAGACAAAAAGAAAAAAGAAAGACGATCCTCGAGTGAGGCCCCGGAAGTTAAAAAGAAGAGAAAGGAAAAGAGAAAAGATCTCGAACGCTACGACGTACGCACGCTGGTCACCGAGAAGAGGAGAAAAGTCAAGGATCCGTTCGGGCGCGACGTCTCTCCGCGCGCGC
>NC_052119.1:101079-101838 GCF_012273895.1 Zerene cesonia | reverse complement strand
CCGCCCCGCGCCGCCGCCCCTCCGCCGCCCGCGGCCGCCGCTCCGTCTCTCGCGGCCGCCGCTCCATTTCGCGCGCTCGGCGCTCGATATCTCGCGCGCGGCGCTCCATCTCGCGGGCGCGGCGCTCCATCTCCCGCGCTCACGTCTCCCCGCGCAACCGGCGCACCCCCTCGCGGCCGCGCCGCTCCCCCGTCCGCAGGTCCATATCGCGGCTGACGCCGGGCGCGCTGCGCGACTCGCCCCGCGCGCGCCGCTCGCCCGCGCGCCGCCCGCGCCGCTCGCCCTCCCCGCGCTCGCCCCCGCGCTCGCTCACCCCGCGCCTCTCGCCGCACCGCTCCGCGCAGCGCAAGCGCCGGCGCCGCTCCGCGTCCCGCGCGCGCCGGCGCCGCTCCGCCTCGGCCAGCCCGCGCCTCCACAAGAAGAAGAAGCGGCCGCGGCCGGAGCGCTCGCCGTCGCCGCCGCGCCGTCGCGCCGACAAGTCCCCTCACCGGAAAATCGGAAGAAGCGCGAGCAGGTCGCTCGAACTGTCCCCCGACCGCTCGATGCCGTCGCCGTCGCTGGACTCGCAGCTGCTGTCGCCGCGCACGCCGCCGCCCGAGCCGCCCGCGGAGCCGCCGCTGCGCCTCGCGCTGGACGAGCCGGCGCGCCGCCGCCGCCGCGACGCTGACCGCCCGCGCCGCCGCCTGCGCGACGCGCCGGGGCCCTCCAAGGAAGTGTTCACCTCCGGCGACAACATCCTCGTCAGCGTCAGCTTCAAGG
>NC_052119.1:90324-101069 GCF_012273895.1 Zerene cesonia | reverse complement strand
GCGCCGCTCCGCCTCGGCCAGCCCGCGCCTCCACAAGAAGAAGAAGCGGCCGCGGCCGGAGCGCTCGCCGTCGCCGCCGCGCCGTCGCGCCGATAAGTCCCCTCACAGGAAAATCGGAAGAAGCGCGAGCAGGTCGCTCGAACTGTCCCCCGACCGCTCGATGCCGTCGCCGTCGCTGGACTCGCAGCTGCTGTCGCCGCGCACGCCGCCGCCCGAGCCGCCCGCGGAGCCGCCGCTGCGCCTCGTGCTGGACGAGCCGGCGCGCCGCCGCCGCCGCGACGCCGACCGCCCGCGCCGCCGCCTGCGCGACGCGCCGGGGCCCTCCAAGGAGGTGTTCACCTCCGGCGACAACATCCTCGTCAGCGTCAGCTTCAAGGACCAACAGCGCGGCGAAGAGGAGGAGCGCAGGAGGCGGCGGGAGAACAAACGGGACCGCCGGCGACGCCGCCGCAACCCGCCGCCGCCCGAAACCGAGACCGCCAAACCCGTTGCGATCATAGATCTAGATCGCTCGCCGTTTAGGGAACTGACGCCGTCCCCCAAGAACGTGATAGTGCTGAGCGACAGCGAGCCTGGAGAGAAGGACGCCGCGGAGGCGCCGGCGCCGGCCGCGGCCCTCGCGCCGGCGCCCGCCGAGCCGTTCGCGCCCGCGGGGCCCAAGACGCCGCCGGAGCCCAGCGCGGAGCCCAGCGGGCCGCCCGCGGGCGCCACTGCGGCGGCCGCGGCGCCGGCGGCGGCGGGCTCGCCGGGCGCGGCCGGGCCCGAGCCGCACTCCCCTGACGCGTACGACCCGTTCGAGCCGACGCGCTCCGCGTCGGCGTCGCCCGCGTCGGCCGCGTCTCCCGCGTCGGCCGCGTCGGCGGCGTCGGGCGCGGGCGCTCCGCCCACACCGCCGCGCACGCTCATGACGCTGGAGTCTGCGCAGCGCACCAACATGTCTGCGGACGACGTGCTGGACCGCCGCCCCATATCCCCAGCTGAAAAGGTAAAGCACCTGACAAGCGAACAATATTCATTACTAAGAATTGGACTTTCCTGAGAGTCCAGTTTCCTAAGGAACAAACATGACATAATATCAGAATAATTATTCTTTATTGAATTTTGGAAGGATAAAAAAATAAAATAAAATAATCAAATCAAAGTGGAACATGAAATTGCTCTTATTTCTTGTTTTTCTTAATAGTAAACTAATTAGTAAATAGGTTTGCACGTGAAGTATAAACGTTGTAAAAAACTGTTTCTAATGATAAGTAAGTCAACAATATCAAACCTAAAACATATTATATTAAATAAATGCAACAGAATTTTTCAGAATGTTTTATTAGCATATATACGATTTTTGTGCTTATTCATTCACAAATGCCTGTGGTGTGTGTTTTAGCCTGTGTCGAGTGACGGGTTAAACCGCTAACTAATTAATCAACATTATCCGTAACTTGAAAGGTGCTAGCGTTGCTCCAGTCGACGCGCGACGTGTCGCCCGAGCCGCCGCCGGGCGAGGAGGGCGCGGGCGGGGGCACGGCGGCGGCGGGCGGGGCGCTGTCGAGCGCTACGGGAGCGCCGGCGGGCGGAGCGGGCGCGGGGGCGCCGGCGGGCGGCACGGGGAGCGCGGGCGCGGGCGCGGGCGGCGAGGAGAGCGCCGCGCCGCCGCCGCTGCCGCGCATCGTACTGCCGTCGCCCACGCGCGCGCCGCCCAAGCTGTTCCCGGGCAAGCCGTCGCCCATCAAGTCGAACCCGGTGAAGCCGATGGCGCGGCCGCCGTCGGAGCCCGGCTCGCCCTACTCGCCCGGCTCCTCCGACTTCGGCGACCTGTTCGAGCCGCCCGCGCGACGCCGCCGCCCGCACGCCGCCCCCCCCGCCGCCGCGCACAACTACCACAAGAAGAAAGGTGACGCTCGCTCGCACGCTTATACGCTGCATATTATATATGTTAGATAGCGTACATTTAGATGATCACGTAGTAACTTGAACTGTAATAAATATCAAATTTGCTTATTGAAAATAACCAATAACATCAAATTACACAATTACACATACCAAATTCCTTTAGGTTTGCAGGAAAGTAATTTATACATTAAATCCAACATTTTGCATTCAATTCTACATTGAACAGTTCAACAAAGTCGAGTGTTTACATTGAAATGAATATTCGATAAGAAAACTCAACACCTCGTCTTGCAGGTAAAACGCAAGTGGGCGTCAAGATAGACGACGACAACCTGAAGATCCTGGACGACCTGCCCAGCTCCGCGGTCGAGATGCAGGTCAAGAGCAAGGTGACCTATACGAACATTGTTTCTTTTATATCAATTATTACATTTTCAAATCATACAAAAACTTAGTTTCTGCAAAAAAAAACTCATGAAAATTTTCACGACTCAAAAGAAAAATATATGTCACAGTTTAACATAAAAGTGTAAGTTCATGTTACATATTATTGTTTTTGCACACACAATCATTTCATTATCGATTATTTCTTATTCCATAGTTCCTGAAGAAGCTGAACCGCCAGGAGCGCGTCGTGGAGGAGGTGAAGCTGGTGCTGAAGCCGCACTACAACAAGAAGCACGTCACCAAGGAAGAGTACAAGCACATCCTGCGCCGCGCCGTGCCCAAGGTAACGCCACACGTCGACCTACGCCACGCCACACAACCCCACGCTACGTCACGCTGCGTCACGCCACTCTAACCGACGCCCAGCTACCCTACACTGCGCCATACTTTTCATGCCATGTTACATCACATCTCAGTCGTGAAATATGCGATGCTACACTATTTTATGATATATCACGCTATGCTACACGCCACGCCACGCCACTTCCCGACGCCACGCTACGTCACGCCGCGGTACTCCGCGCCACACTGCTCCAAGCCACGATACACCACACCTAGCACCGGGTGCTATATATAAAAATTTAACACGAGCCAGTTTTCTAACTTTAGGTATCCTCAAAAAGATTCCAGAAGTGTATGTTTGTTTGCTGCAGATATGCCACAACAAGACGGGCGAGATCAACCCGACCAAGATCCAGTCGCTGGTGGAGGCGTACGTGAAGAAGTTCCGCAAGAGACGCAAGCTGGGCCTCGCCTAGCCGCTCGCCCGCGCTGCTACGGACTATGTATTTTAATTACGCAACGTTTTATTTAAATAAATAATATAGTTTAAATCGTGAATGAATTTGTTATTTATCGAATCTTATCTGTTGTCGCAGAGATATATTTTAAACCTTATTTATTAGTTACGAATGTGCCCGCCCCGGCGCGTGCGCTGAATATGTTTTTAAACGACGATAATAACAGGGAAGCAATAGAAGTTTTGTAATATTTTGTTATGAAGTATGATAGTGACTACAGATTTGTCGAGTTTGTGCTGACGTGGCGCTGCCGGAGCCCGGGGCTCGTAGCGGGTCAATGTGTATAATAATATCCATCTATATTCGCAATAATTAACTTTGTACAAAAATTCATTCACTGCCACAAGAGATCACTTAAATAGAAATATAAAATATAGTTCAATTATTTAGTTACGAGATATCGGTTAATATTATGTTTAAGTTAATTAAGGGGTAGTGAAACAGCTAATAAAATGTTAATATTCTTATGCATTTTTCATTTCGATTATCATTCACCCGTTTTTATTTTAGATGTTAAATTTCAATTCATTTGTACATTTTTTATAGAGCGATCGTATAATCGCACCGAGAACAAAATTTAACTTATTATGTTCAACTCTCCCTTTCCATACCCTAGAGAACACCTATTTTAAAATCAATCTACTTTCCTTCCAAATGGACGCGTCACATGGTCATTACCAATCACTTTCATATAACTTCTGACACAAAGTATTAATTAAAAAAATTGCTAGTCTGTTTTGAATGAACAACAAGTATTCGAAAAGTAAAAATCAGATCTTAATCATAATTAGTCAGTGAAATCAGTAAATCCATCAATGTAAAAAATCCCCTAACTTAACAGGCTTGGCTACAGGAGTTATTGAATTTTTTAGCGCAGAACATTTCATTGATATATTAATGCAATATATGTTTAGTTACTCTGTGCCACTAACTTACAGCCAACCTAAATTGCAAATCAGATACGGATTTTTGTCTATCATCAAATATAAAAATATGAATGACTACTGAGCTGCTAGTAATGAGCTTTACTTATTATAAGCCTCATGGTAACAGTGTTCCTTTGGTTAAGACATCCTACTAATATTATAAATGCGAAAGTTTGTAAGGATGTGTGTGTATTTGTTGCTCTTTCACGCAATAACTACTGAACCGATTGCAATGAAATTGCAGGTAGCTGGACGACTGAAATAACATATAGGCAACTTTTTAACCCAATATTCTTATGGGATGCGGAATTATATAATAGATATTACATAACGCCTAAAAGGTTTCTGTTTTGTTTTGTTTTCTCGAAGTTGACTTTTGATATGTTCTTGTTTGTTGGATAGTTTTCATTTGCATAAATTTTTGGTCTAGGTGAAAATAAAACAACAGGTTTGTAAAATATATTTATTCAAATAAAAAATAAACTACATCTAAAATAATAATGATAAGAGAGAGCGCAAGAAGCGAGCACAGCGCTGCTCAAGCTGTGGTGTAATTTTGTAGCTCCTTTAATTTATAAAACGATAAAGATTTATTAACGAGCTCTAAGAGAACTGCTATCAACCCTAGTGTATGCAAACAACTACATCAAATCGAAGCCTTAAAATCGTTATAATCATTTAAATAATATATTTCATATTGAGTATAGGTATTAGATATATTACTTGATGAAAATGAGTTTAAAATATGAATGAATTATTTTAAAGTTTCACAAAGTAAAGAGTGAAACTCAAATCGTATCTGATCTATACGTAACAATAGACTAAAAAGAAAGAAAAACTATTCTACACCTAAATGTTCACTATCTTAAAATAAATACAAATGTAGCCAGGCATTTTTAATTAAAGTTCCTACAAATATATTTTCACTGTTATTCAGAAATTAATGTTTCCAGTAATGCGTAATAAAGCTGTTTATATATGGCTTCGGACTATTTCACGCAGAGTTAATTAAAATGTGTCGTTCGGAACTACGTATTTAAGAAATTGCGACATATTTCATTATCCGTTATACACTGGCTTTCACTTGTCTGTTCACGTGGTGTGTGTCTGGGTGTGTGTTTTCTGTGCGGTGCGGGGGTGGGGGAGGTGTGTGGGAGTGGGCTGGTGGTGGAGATGGTATTCACTTGGCGACCGCAAATCCGATGGACTTGTTCTTGACGTCGAACTCGGTGTAGTAGCGGCCGATGAACACGTCGCCGAGGATCCAGAGCGGGCCGTTGGGCGGCGGGATGTCCAGCCCCATGAAGCCCGACAGGCACACCGTCTTGCCGAACTGAGACACCTGTCGACACAAACCTTCGTTCGTACTCACGTGGCGGCGAGGGCATTAGCGCTGCATGAATCCGAGTTCGACAGGAACGAAACATTCACACTTGCGTGTCATCAAAAATATCGTTGTATATAATTTTAGAAGTACAATAAATTGGCAAAAGTGTAAGAAAGTGCAATCGGATGATATGTATGATGAATTCGCTCACCCTGAGGATGTAGTCGACGGGTTTGAGCAGGAAGTCGGTGCCGGCGATGCGCAGCGCGACGTCGGGCAGGCGCGGCAGCAGCGCGCAGTCCACCGCGAACTGGCCGAAGGCGAGCGGCGCCGCGCCCAGCGCGCGGTTCAGCGCCTCCACCTCGCGCTGCGGGCCCGCGATCAGCGACGTGCCCGTGTCCGCGATCGCCTCGCAGCCCTGCGCCGACACTCGGTTGTGGACATCATGGTACAAGGGGGGGCCTAGTGCACATCCTTGTGGAACGCCACGCGCCACACATTTTTACAGGACGGTATATCATTGACAACTTTGGGGCGTTCGATAGAAATATTTGAAAAAAATAGCATGATTGGGATTTGAATAAGTCATGTCATTTCTATTAAGTAAATTAATATAAAATTAACAATTAACATTGTACATACTTTAAAAATACGCATAAATTTACATGTGCTATTATAATTATTCAATTTGCGTAGTAATTACTAAATCTAACTCTTATTAGGTTAGTTAGATTAGTTTTGAACAGATATGACACTGGACCAACTCTTATTTCTTTGGAGCTTAATAACTTTAGCAACTGACAATAAGTGAATTAATTATATCAATGTGTGTGAATTGTGGTCAAAGCTCGAAAAAAATTGGTTATACAAATCTGTTCATGGCTCGGGGACCATACGGTGTGTAAGATTAAATAATAATGAACAAAAACACATATCTTCCAACGTTTCCTGGAGCTCCAGAGCTTTGAGTTGTTTGTTTTTATGGAAAAAATGAGAAGGGGTAACATAGACAAGGAGCTGACCTGTTGGCAGAAGGAGCTGTTGTTGACGCGCAGGCCGTCCATGCGGAACTGCCAGTAGGTGTCGCGCGAGAGCGGCACGCGCGTGAACTCGCCCGCGAAGTGCGCCGGGTCCGACCCGCCCAGGATGATCTCGCCGCCCTGCGCCGCCGCCGGGTCCCTGCGCGCGGACAGCGCAGACATACGGTTAGGTGGACTCGAAGGACCATTTTTGACTTTTTTAAACTTAGCTTCATTACACATGTACAATCTCTATGCAAATATAGATTTATAAAAGAAAGAGACTTTTTCTCGCAACTTCAACGTTACAAAAATGATTATTTAAATTAGAATTTAAGCTTTTGAAAATAACATTTTCTATTCCCTTCGCTATAAATTTATTTTTTAGAATGAAGTAAAATTAAAATTTTGATTATTAAAAACACAGTATAATAAACGTTCTAAAATTATGCTTCAATATGTTTTTTTGGTCACAGTACTCACCGGTTAAGGTAAAATGAGAAGACAGGCTGCACGAGCCCCTGCGCCACCATGTTATCAAATACGGGAGTCACACCGTCTACAGAAATACTGGAAAGTTATAATATTAGACATAAGTTACTCATCGTAATGTTTATTATTTATGTTAATAATTTACTCATATTATATTATCAGCTAGCGAGTTTAAGAGAACCCATAAATTATCTTAACTTAAAAACAACTTCACAATTATAATAATGATCCAGCTAGAAGGACCATTAAATATAAGACAATAGGTTACGAATGTTAAAGAGATATAATGTGTATAACTATATATTAGTGATATGCATGATCTGGAACAAGATATGTTAGCTAATTATTGTTATGTAAATCGGAATATAGAAAAATATGAAAGAAATCCTGACTCTTCATTGATCTAATCTATAGTTCGAGGTGTCAGGTAGAAGCGGTTACCTGCTGAAGGCCATGCCGAGGATGCCGTCGAACTTGGCGGCCACGAAGGCGAGCCCGGGCTCCGACAGCGCCTCCGCGAACGTCTGCGCGCGCACGCGCAGCCCGCCCACCTGCCGCGCGCACACACCAAACATTTAAAAATAAGTGTGTGAAATGGAATGAATGGGTTTTTTAGTTTTAATTCCAAATGAAGGGCATATTCAAAGAGCAACGCTATAAATTATAACTTCTATATTTGTTATTGCACTCAATGGATTCAAACGAACAAACTCACGGTGACGTCGTCGGTGGAGAGGAAGCCGGAGAGCGAGCCGGAGCCGTAGTGGATCGCGAAGTCGGTGCCGTTCTTGCGGTACGACGACGACTTGCTGCTGTCGTACTTGTTGTGCAGCACTGCGCACACACCGAGCTTGGTCATTTATACACCGACACTACGCTACGCTTATGGCGTAATGCTATCGAAAACGCTTTATTCTAAAAAGGATGGATATTCCATTCTTGTTAGAATATACGATTTTTAGCATGACCGAAACAAAAATATTTTTACCTGCGGCTTCATTCCCATAGGCTACCTACCTACCTGGCCGGTAATTCATACTTTAATCGGCATCTACGAGTATACGAAATTTCATATATTATAACCGATCAGCTGTTTTGTATGTGCATGCGTGAATAAGTAACAAACACGCAAAATTATTAGCTAAATATTCATCCATTTTTTTTAAATATTTAATACAATTGTCTCAAATATCATTCGTGTAACATAAAAGAACTTCTTTCTCCTTTTAATGCTCACCTACACGATGTTAAATTAAAATTATTATTTATTAGCTGGAGTTTTACATAGAACATTGAGCAAAACATATGAGCTACGTACGACAAGCGATGTTGGTGTAGTGGCACTTCTTGGAGGGCACCCACAGGTTGGAGGAGCCGGTGTCGAACACCACCTTGAAGCTCTGCGGCGGGTTGCCGATCGAGATAGGCCCGTAGTACTGCGCCTGCAACGCACAGTACAGCTGATGTGCAACCGTCCGTTCGTTTGTCACGAGGCCGCATCGCGTGAAACGCGATCGAACTGGCTACTTTTGAATTGACTGGACTGCTACTTGGTTATCGTAAAGGCCAGCATTATAATACGCAGGTGAATGAACTTACGACGGTCTAATCGAAATTAATCATAGTTTAAAGCTACGTGACCGAATGCAATATTAATATTACTGAATGAATATATTACCGCTTTAAATATTACTGAATTTAAATTCAATACTTATATTTCCCCATAAAAACAATTTGTTATTTGTATTAAAGCGAGAATGTTTACAATATAATAGCTTCATGTAGCGTGTTGTTTGTCACGCGATGGACGACCGCAATTTATCGCGTAACTCATTCCGCTTTATTCCTTTGCTAACGATTAGTAATAATAGTGTGAAGTTCGATTGTTATCAAAATTGAATAGCTTTTTTTTAAGTTTGATGGGGAAATTATATTGCGGGGAGACTAAGATGTTACATGTCTTGAAGGTAATCACAAGATAGAAAATTATATAAGAAACTTCAAATTTAGTTTGAAGCCAGTTTTGCAAATTGTCCGAGTAGTGATTAATGTGAGACGAACGAATATATTGTTTACTGAGAATTAACTTGACAATTAGACGATAGCAGGAGTCACGGCGCGGGCGGCGAGTGCGTTGACAAATGGCGCGATAAGCGACGCCGGGTTATCGGCGTAAAGTAAATAATAAATATTGTCCTTATTACTTGCCCTGATAAAAATAACAAGCGTAAATATAAATAACTTTATTGCGAACACACCGCTAGTGTCAAATTACGAGGATTCATTCAGTTAAATTAATTTGCATTGCTTCTGGTTAACAATGTATTAAGAAATCATTATTGATACACGAAACTAAAATATATTTCAACAAAGGAAATATCAACGATAATTATTTGACGAATATTTTTATTGTAGAAATTCTACTGTGAAACAATGTTTCCAGTGTTGTAATGGCCCCATGATGGGAGTATATTATCAAGCGTTTATAAATAGGAACATTTCTTTTAATACTATTTGTTACTAATTATTTTGTTATTTTACATAGTTACTACTCTGTAACTACTATTCTGTAAAGATAAAGGATTTGTATGTTAATGAAGAAGTGGCGGTGCGTTAGTTATCGCGTTATGCATAAACTACAGGTTCGACAGGACTGCCCCCCACACCCTCTATTTGATTGAAAACTAAATACTTATTCATACATCGAGGTAGTTGGAGAGTGGTTCAGGGGCCGGTGCTTTAGCGGCGTACTTCAAGCGCGTCATGTGCAGTTCCGTGCCCACCTCATGTAGATGCTTGCGCACCGTTTTCATACGGTACAGAGGCACCCTGCGTTGAACACAAACATAATGATAGGATAAACATTAAAAGAATTTTCGTGTAGACTTGGTAAATTTGTTGAAAATATTGACGTATTATGATAATCAGATGAGCATTGCTAATTATAACACTTTCAGGTACACAAGTGTACAGTAGTTTTATAAAATTCAACTATAAACTAATTACGACTAAATTCAATAAATACTTTCATCACAAAGACTTTTACATAACTACGTATGTTACGAACCTTTGAAAGTCGGCCAGGCATGCTGTTACAGCAGCCAAGAGTATTATCCAGGATCTTAACATCGTAAATGCAAGTCACCACCAGACTCTGAAATTACAAAAAAAAAAACATTAAAAAACCTGCACGAACTAATTAAATCATTTTTCAATCATCAATACTATAACATACTGCTACAATGGTGAGAGTACACTTGCGATTCGTTTCAAATAATGAATAGAAGTGAGAAGCAATACAAGTGCGTATTAAACGGTCGACGAAATACAATACCTAATCGTATTACCGGCGCACAGAATTACTGAATATGATTATCATCAAAATATTTTTCAGGCGTTTGACAACTGACAATTGACGTTTAAACAAACAAATGACAATTGATTCAACATTGCCATTTTATTTTTCTTAGGGTAAGGTCGATTACCTGTCGCTCTCACGAAAGAAGTCTTAAGAAATAAATATAGTTTAAAAAAACTAAAAAACACGCTTTTCAAGCACATCAAACTAAAAACTATAAAATAATTTTTAATATAAGCTGAAAACAATAATGAACGAAAAATACTAATATTGTTGTGAATAATTTTTAATATAAACTGAAAATAATAATGAATGAAAAATACTAGTATTGTTGTGAAAAAAGCGTGGGGCGCTTTGTGCCATATTTTTCGTGTACTCGATTGGAGTTATATATATGCTAGATATATAACAACAAATAATTTTTAACATGCAGATTTCATTCAAATTTCGTACACTTATCAAGAACCATCATTCATCCCATCATCCCAT
>NC_052119.1:75003-89324 GCF_012273895.1 Zerene cesonia | reverse complement strand
TTACCGGGCGTTACACTTTTTCATGAGTGACTCCGAGCCGCAACCTAATTTAAGACGTTGTCACGTCAAAAAACATAATAGGATTTGGGTATTCTGAGACCCTTTTTCAGATCGAGATTAATTCTTAATATTATGCAGAGACTAAAAACTAAAGCGCAAATTTACCCCGACCCTGTTTAAACTTATAAAAATTCAACTCAGCTAGATAGTTACACTACTTAGCACTTACAACAACAAATAGTACTACAGTGCTATTGAAAATGCTTTAGGTAATATACATACATGTATAGCAGCACGTGTACTATTAAACTTTTATAATACTTAAAATAATTCTGGTATGGTAGGTATGCTAATAAAATATAAAGGTTTATCGTAACATAAAGACTTGTAAAATTTCATTTACGATATTTACAGGCTAGACTGTAGGTTCTGTATAATTCTTGTTTCTACAAGAATAAATATAGCACACATAAATATAAAAACTAGCCGATATGAAAAATTGTCAGCTCCATAGACGAAGCATAATATATTATCTGTTCTATATTTTATATAGTTACAGTTATAATTCTTGTCGCATTTTTCAGAGATCCACTTTGATGATTGATTTGATTGATGATTGACACAGGTATATAAAAACATAAAAAAACCTGTTCGAACCAGTCGATTCAGGGATAAGAAACATTTGCCTTCCAGATTCCAGCTTTATAAAGAGACTAACATGATATTAATCTACTCTGGAGACTAATCTATACTGCCATAAGTTTGTTGCGCACTATTTCTGATTTTTTCCTCGCCCCGTCCTCAAAAATATAATAATAGGACCCCAGGACACACCTGTACAATATTTATCGCTTATGAATTGGGAATAACTGACCAGACAATTTTGGTAGAAAAAATTGATACACTTAAATGATATAATTAGAAACCAAAATCTTTATTTTTCCACATGTACAAATAATATATTACAATTATAAACATTGAAACCTTCACAAATATATGCATTTTATGCACGGTATTGAAAACCTACGGTTATTATTGAAATAATTGTCAATGAGTGTTCATCTACATGATTTACGTTTTGACTGTACTAAATATTTCACATTTCATAGTACCCGTTTTACGAGGGTTTTATATAAGACAATAAATTTAGTCATTTCAGTATTTTTAGTAATGTGTCCAATAAATGCTATAAACATAAACGAAAATTATATAACAATCCACAATCCACATGCCAATATGAAAAGCAAACTAAATTTTCTATATAGCTAAATTTTAAGAAATTTTAAAGAATATAAAAAATTGTATGACGATGCGCGATTCAAACGAGGTATTATAGAGGTTAGACGTTGCTACGGTTCGGCGAAATGACGCGGATTCGAATCCCGCCTCGTGATCGATCTTTTTCTATTCTTTAAAATTTCTCCATTTATGATGCATTTGAATGCTAATTAACAAAAAAAATTAAGCTTAATTTTAATTGATTAAAGAATTACAAAATAAAAAAAAACAAATAGAAATAAAACGCAGATACACAAAATATAATTTTGAAGGCCATCCACACCTGAATACAAAGACACCTGAGATCCATAACTTTAACAATGATGATGATGTTGACATTATAAGAGGCTCAGTACAATATACATAAAAAAAGTATTGAGCGTCATGACCAATATATACAATTGTTATTTATCATCATCATCAGCCCATATATGTTCCCACTGCTGGGACACAGGCCTCCTATGAGGGTTATGGTCTGAACCCTCACAGGAGGCCTGTTATTTATTATTATATTTTATTACAGGCAACTTGTAATTAAGATCTTATATAACTTAAAGCAATGCAACTTGAACACCCATGTGTCAACCCATCATCATAGAATATAAAGCTCATGATATTGTACACAAGTTCCATATAGTTTCTTGAAAGTAAACACGTAGCCAAGGATCTGTATGGATTTATATCTATTCTTCAAAAACATAGTATTTGAAAAAATGTGACAAAATAATGATGTTCAGAAATGCAATGTATAAACATATTTTAAATACTAAAATTGCACGGAGTTTAAATTTGTAATATTCAAATACAATACTTCTTTCTTTATATAAATTATTTTACTCCATATTTTACCAGATAGGATCTCTGGTAGAGCAAATATTTGGTAATATTTATCTTTGTTTTTTAAAAATACTGATACTTTTTATGTACACATTATTTGTTATTTACTGAATATTACAAAATATTCTTATAACCTCACATTTTTTACAAATATTTACAACTTTATATACAAATTCTTAGTTTTTTCTCATTCCGTTTTTGTATGTATTCCTTAATTGTCCTAATATGAGCTTACAAAAATGTTTAAGAAATTTCAAAAGACATTACATAATTATTAATTAAATTATATTTCTTAAATTTTAATCCATTTAAAAGTAAATTATCCAAACATACATTTTTGTAATTTTTTTTTAATTACATATATTGAATTGATTTTTTACTAAGATGTCTATTGATGGGCTTTCCAGTTTCACCAAATGGATAATTATAATCTTCGTAATGAAAGAAGCAAACAAACAATAATTATATTATAATAGTTCTGGTTTCACTATTGAATTAAGAATATTATGTACATATGATCATATTGAAGACCTATATGTTTTAAACGCCGTATTTTTTGTTTTGATTATAGTTCAATAGTATCTAAAAGACTAGACAAGGCTAGACGAACCTGAACAATTACACTATAAATTTTCAAACAACCACTGCTGCTAAGAAATTAAATTTAAGTTAGTTGTAACAATTTCCAAACAATACCTAGAGACCTCAACATATAAATAATTATAATTATAACAGATTTTTTATGCCTAGCGTTATTTGTTATTTGTAAAGAAATATATATGATGTTGAAAACATGGGTTATTGATAACACGGATCATATAGGAGGGTAAAAACAGACTATAACTAGTTTATCCAAAGGCAACTTGAGGCGGAATTGTGTGCACTTTGCGTGTTAATGAAGATGAATAAATATTTCGTGGAAATTTACAACACAATATTTTAAATTAAAATATAATAGATAACTCTTGCTGTGTATAAATATAAATTTTCAAGTAAATATATTATCAGCACTGGATTAAAACCAATTAATTCAGCAACAGTTCCATATAAATAAAGCTCTATGAAAAGTCACCATGGATTGATATTTCATCTTCATTTACACCCCTTACTACTAGATCATAACTTAGTCAACAATATTGTACATATATACACAGTACTTAGATCGCCACTGAACCTGTTCCACTAATGCTTGTATTCAATCCACAGTAGCACCACGTAGGTCACTTTACTTCGCGTAATACATTTACACAACCTATGTTAATGAGTTTGTTTCATTTACTCAGTTTGTATACAGTATTTGGAACATAATCAACAAATCTATCAGTATGTTATCACTTCAAATTGATACCTATACAATATAGGCTCATATCTTCAATAAAGGTATCCATCTTCATATTGCTAGGAGGCAGTGACTGCAACGGTATTTTACTATGGTAGTTTATTTCAGTGTGTATGAAGAATTATGTTGAAGATTTTTTTTACTCATTGCAGATCTATGGTGCCATTCTGAATAATGTGTGCCAATGTTTTTAGAATTATTTCATATCGAGGATTGAGGAAGTCCATAGCCTTATTATATTTGAAGCGTGGAGCAAAGAATTGTGCAAATTTTCATCATTTTATGGTTGGCACCTGTATAATCTTTCCTTTCAGTATATGGTATGTTATACATACTTTTTTATTTATCTTCTATAATTGTATTATAAACAAACTAGAGGTAGATACGCCGTGATGCACAAATTGCAGTTAATGCTTGCAAACATTCGTCTTTTCTTGTATCTTAGCACACTATAGGCTTTTTCTTGCTGCTCACACGGATGTTTTGACTATTATGCGTGTATCCCTCAGTCTGTGTGTCCGCAGTGCACACACAGCACTGCTAGTGCGAGCGGTCTCAGCTGCAGTCGGCGAGCGCGGCGAGAGCGGCGGGCCGCAGCAGCGCCTCGTCGTCGGACACGAGCCGCACGTGGAACGAGTTTACAGTGAGAGGTTCGCCTTGGATGATCTCAATGTTGCCGCTGTTCGCCTGCAACACACATACTAAATTATACTCAATTTCTAGTGCAGAAAGCGTAGAAAGGTTGTGAATTTTGAATTCAACTGTTTGATCTAATGAAAATAACATGATGAGATGAGAATCCAGTCTGTTACATGCAAGCGAATCTTGAAATAATTTGCACAGGTCAAATTTTAAGAATATTATATGCATGATTTAATTTTAATATAACATCAACGACCGTCGATGGTTTCTGTTCAGTGTGTGCATATAACATAATTCTACAGGAATTGTTTACTATTGAAAGTAACATATTTAGCTATTTATATAATAAGTCGCTGCACTTGAAATAATCAAACGTAATATTACCAGAAAGAGCGTGGCGAGCGTAAGATGAGCCGGATGCGTCCCATGCTCTTCGTTCTCCGCGCGCAACAGCTCGTCTACGTGCGCGGCGCGAGGCGTAGGCGCGGCGGGCGAAGGGGAGGCGGGACGAAGCGAAGGCGTGGCGGGGCGGAGGCGGCGAAGTAGGCGCGCGGCGGTGAGTTGCACGTCGGGCGCCGCCTCGCTGCTGCGCGCCAATACGCGCTCCCGCCACAGGTACCACTCGGGGTTCTGGTTCAGCGAAGTCTGCAATTTTCATTTAGATGTCATTGTTGGGCACACATTACTAATAATTTTAGAGACAGTGCTGTTATTACAGTAATTGAGTTAGACGAATGAACTGTGTTAATTATTAGGAGCCTTAATAGTTTATTGATTTACTCTTTAGAGTCATAATTTATATGCTATGGTATGCTCTATGCGTCCCGCATGCGCATCTGCCTGCGTTTGTGTCGGCGTCCCGTACGTGCGCGTGCGGTTATGTGGCGTTGTAACGTTTGGCCGCTGCACTATGCTCACAGTTGCGTCAGTCACTTGCACTCACAATGTTATGCGTGTCGTTGTGCGCGTCGGGCGGGGTGTGCGCGTCTGGCGGGTTGTGCGGGGTGTGCGGGGTGTGCGGGGTGTGCGGGCGCGCGGGCGGCGAGGGCGCGTGCTCGTCGCTGTAGGAGCTGAGCTCGAAGAAGCCGTCGTCATCGCTGTCGTCGGGCCGCAGCCGCCGCAGCTCGGCCGCCGTGGCGCCCAGCCGCTCCTGCGCCTCCGCCGACACCCAGCCCAGGAAACCTGTACACGAACACACACACGTAAACGAACAGAAGCGTACACATTGTACCCTAGTGTTGACCGAAGCATTGCCCGCGTGTTCAACATTAATTTTCACTGTACAAACCAACTTTGCGTTTTAAATATTAAGTAAAAAAATTCAAAACATGATTTTGGCTTACGTTATACAGACCCCGAGATACATTCTTATTTAATGTACCGCCTTAAATTATTCTACAGTTTTATTAAGATTATGTGTAAGATAGCATTATTGACGTTTAATAATTCATCATCTAAGTTTTATATAACAAATACATAAATTCTTACAAAAGTAAATAATGAATAAAATGAATAACTAACCTCCAGCATCAGATCCATCAGTGATATCGAACCCTCTGAAATCTGCAACAAATACATGTAGCTATTTAGTATAGTTTCTATTAGTTACACACTATTTTTATCTACACTAAAAATTATGAACAAAAAAGGTTTGTAAGGTCTGTTCGACTTTGTTGTTCCATTTGAATTAAAAATTATTTATGTTTTGGCTGGTTCAAAAAAATAACTTTAATAGTTTTATTTTTATTCAAAAACCATTAAATATTTCCATCATAATACATATGATGTATGCATGAATGTTATGTTAAGCACATAAGCATGTCAAGCACACAGCACTAAACGCTGTTTTTCTACCTCTATCTAAGCATCTGTTACAATCTCTGTCTGTACGCATATCGTTAGCGAGTATACGTGTGTATGGGTGTGTGTGCATGGGTGTGTGTGTATATGCGCGCGCAGTACCGGCGGGCGGGGCGCGGGAGCGCGCGCGCACTCGCGCGGCGAGCACGGCGCCGCTGCGCCGCTCCACCACGCGCCGGATCCAGCGCTGCGGCACGCTGAACTCGCTGAACTCGCCGCACGCGCCGCACCCGCTCAGCTTCGTCAGCACCTCTGGAAACGGCCGACACATTAACACGTTTCAGATGGAACTGTCTATTTTTAATGAAACAATTATTTTTCATTTTGGTAAACGCATCTGACACAATAGAATCTATAACCATAATAGATTGCAATGCAATAAAAAACCATTTGTCGTCTACCAGTAGTTACTGAAATACTAGATATATAAAATTATATATTTTTGGAGTGGTATGTAACATGTCAACAAAAATTTATAAATTTCAAAGACAAAAAAGAAATACACAATGCTTATCCCGATCGAATTACCCACCTTCGCACACGAGCAGCTTGGCGGCGGCGGCGGCGCCGGCGTCCGGTAGCGCGTCGCAGCGGCGCTTGCGCTCGCGCTTGTTGGGCGGCGGCGGCGGCAGCGGCGGGGGGGCCGGCAGCGGCGTGGAGCAGTGGAAGGGCGAGGGCGGCGGGAAGGGCGAGGGGGGCGGCGGCGGCGCGGCCAGCTGCCCCAGCGTCAGCGGCGGCACCGCGGGCCCCCCCGACGGGGACGGCGGCGCGCGCAGCCGCTCCAGCAGCTGCGGCCCGCCGCTGTACTCTGTGGACTCCAGCTCTTCCACTAGGAAACCACCCTGCGAGAACACGTGTCGTGAATGTCATTACTGAATAATAAGTAATAACATTTTTTTTTTATAATTTAACAACGATTATATTTCAGTTAAGAATACATAATATTGGATGTTATGATACAACAAATTTTAGAAATAAATATCTGTTAAGAGAATATTTTTTTTATGTTCTGAGCAATAAAATAAGTCTCATTATACATTTTAGACAGCAAATTATATTACACTTATATGTTCCCCTGTATTACTACAACTATACTGGAAGAATTATATATCCACCTGTAATCTCCAGCCCACGTGGAAGTCGGCCAGAACCCCGATAGGCTCCCCTGCAGCATCTTGTAGCTGCACATCGGCGTCAGTGAGCTGGCGCGGCTCGAGTTCTATGTACATGCGCGGGAGGGTCGGTGGAGGTCGAAGCCCTACACAGTCCCTGCGAGCACTCGCGCTTGGCTCCAGTGCTATGGGCTCAAACTCCTCAGGCCCCACTTGGCCTCTGGTCCTTCGTCTATTTGCAGACGATGATTGCACTTGTTCCGCATCTTCATGAACTGTTTCTTCTCTAAAATGCAGAACATTTTATTTGAGATTTGAAATAATATCAAACTCTTAAAATCTACTGTACTAAGTGTGTGAAAACTAATCTCTTTAACTTGTGGATAGAAAGTCTAAAAAGATATTGTAAAAAGTTATTAAGATATAGACAAAATGTTATTAATATAGACAACAAATTTTTCCCTTCATTTATGACCAATTTACCTCATCATAAGTCAATTTATAACTTCGTCAAACATTGCCTCACCCTTCTATAAAAATATAAACTATAGAGTTGTGATTCCTCAAATGGTATATTTACATGCTATTACTAACATTTGCTAATCTCTGATGACTTTGGGGCAGTTGTTACATATTATAACAATAAAAATGTTCCATCTAAAACTTGGTTCTGGATGTTGTTTGTTGAGCCAAATGCCTTTGGGCAGCTTGACCAACTCTGACATCAATGTTGCACTATTCAAACAATACATACCTTTAAATTAGTAATTACTACATACAATATTTCTAATACAGTTCCATCAAGATCAGTGCTGGATAGGTCTTGCGTTATTAATTAAATATAATAAATTCAAGCACACTCTACAGAAGTGTCAATAAAAGTATAATGAACTGCATTACATATGGGTCGAATGATTGCATTAAGATTAAGATATGAATATATGAAGTGTATAAATTAATATCAGTATATCAATTAAATATGAGACATAACAAATTTTATTTATTTTAATAATATGCACATAGTTAGGTATTGTACTAGTATACTTATATTTATATGTAGATGTGAAAAAATAGGCCATACAAATATACTCAGCTTAAGGTGTGCTAACAAAAGAATACATTGAGCCCCATATCTTCTTGTACTATCAAAATTATTATTTAAAATAGTGTTATCTCAGTGAAGACATGAGATCATTTTGTACCTACTTACTGTTTGTTTAAAAGAATTTATTTTTATACTAGCTGACCCATCAAATGCTGTTCTGCCTTACTCTTATCATTAAGGGGTCTGAAATTGGATGTTAGCCAATTCTCAGACTTACCCAATATGCACACATAATTTCATTAAAATTGGTCTTGCCGTTTCGGAGGAGTAGGTTAACTATGATTGTGACAGAAGAACTATTTGCATTATGTAGAGACAATAAGGTAAGACAATCTGGATTTTCATGACTTCTGTCATTTTTACAATATAAATGGAGATGCATGATATTAAAAGATCTAAACTACCACATTGTTGATACAATACATTTCACAAAATTTGCAATACAAATGAGGAGGCATATTGTTAAATTTGATAAGCGTAGTCGTCTCACAGAGAATTAACACTTGTATTTATTTTGCAAATATAGATAATAGCGCAATGCTCAGCTCAAGGTCAAGACATTCACTCAATTGTTTCATGAGTTTTGGCAATGTACAATTGAAAATTATTTTACCTTTACAGTGTTATCTTGCATTGCTGAATAAAAGAAAATTCAATGCAATAGGGTGTTTATTATTTAAGAATCCAGTGTACTTTAAACATAAATATTTCTTATTCAATTTGTAATAATTTAAATGCAAGATATAAGATATTTTTTACTTTGATTAGATTATATGGATAGAGAGATTATATCAAAATTGATATTAAAATATGCATATCACACCTCTATATTTGAAATTATAATGAAGATAGATAGACTAGAGGAATTATAGTTAGTGCTATACATAAGCTTTATAAAATCTAGTAATAATATAAGTACTCACGCTATGCTATTATTTAAAGAGTCACTGACACTGAGCACATGTTGGTACAGGAAGTCAACTTTCCGACTGTAAATATTAGCTGACTGCTGCAGTAACAGAGCTATCTCCGCAAAGTTGGGCTCTGTGGGGCTTGGGTCATTCTCCTCGCTCTGCTCCAGAGCATGGAGCCCCGCCTCCGTCAGGTATTCCTCCAACAACTACAACAAACATTTATATCAATCCACCTAGAAGGAAAATGCGTGAGAACAGATAAATTTTGATTTGATTGTGTCTTATTATCTCATTATGTGATTATGGTAAAAATCTAAAAATCAAAAGATATATATTTATGTTACTGGTTACTAAGGAGTTCTGCTTCAAGAAAATTCAATAAATTTGGTTATTGCATGCAACTTATAACCTCAAGGTCATCTTTCTAAACAAGATAGCCACACAAGTTTGTTGTGTTTAGTTTATTGTAAATATTGTAATTCTCTACTACATATGTTAACATGACGTGATTTTGTGCTCAACTTTCGTTAATTTATGTGGTAAAAATATATCAAAAAAAGCCTGCGATCTTAAAATTATTTCATTACCTTATTATTTACATATAAAAATTTACATGTTTTGATTGATAGAAATTTTGTATGTCTATAATTTATTTAAAGAAAAAGGTGTTTGACGATGACCACATCATAAATAGACGTATCATATCCAATAATTTTCCGGGGCTCGCCGAAGTCTGGAGTAGGGACGCGAGTATTGGGACTTACCGCGCTGAGGTCCGTGTCGAAGTTTCGGCGGACGTCGCTGATGGGCTTCATCAACTCCGCCACTATTTCTTCTAGTCTTTGGGAATTCATGCTCCAACGTGTTTCTCTCCTTGATATTTTCCTGTAAACAACACGCTTCCATTGATAACATTACTCGGTAGCGTCGCGGACATAACACAATGTTATTGCAAGTGGCGCGAAACTTTCTGTCAAGAGACCCCAATTTTAATTTTCAAACTATGTAACACAAACTTTCACTATAAACAACATAATTTTACTTTCATACCGGGTTTAACTTACATTAACCTATCTTCGCTATCATCCTCCATTTTACAAACATAGAATTGAACGATTAGGAAGAACGTAACATAAACGGTGGCCATTTATTTATGTTTTCAAGGGAGACTTTCCATGTTCGCTGTCAAAACTTTGTTCGTGTTCGCGGTCTCGAAAGTATTGATTATCTATGTATCGAATTCTACTTCGCTAATATTGCTTATGGCAGTCATCTCTATATTTATGGTAAACGTGTTATTGTGATATTAATTTTTCATTTTAAACAAAATATTAGGTAGTAAATTACTATTACTGATGAATAATGTATTAACATTCTTTGAAATATATAAAAATATCTCATTTAAAATCTTCCATTCGATCGTATTATTTTATCTTTGGTAGCAGAGATAGAACAGTTAACAGATACAAAATAAAATAATTTAGACTCTTAATCCGCCTTCGGAGCTTTGGTTTGAGTTTTGATTTGACCTAAAATAGGTCTGCAAAGCAAATGGCAATGGGAGTTTACGAAATATATTAAACGTAATTTTATTTACAATTTTGCATCAATTCACCAAGTTTCCAGTTATCTGCAGATTACTTTACAAATAAATTGAAAATATTACAAATACATAGACTTTAAACTTCCTGTGCAAAAGTATCGTTTACATAAAACATGGGCATGTCTAAGTGTTATTCCTTGATGAAATGTTTGTTAATACTCTTCAATGTAATATTTTTGGTAAGTTCCTTTCTATATATATCCTGTTTCTTTCATGAAATATATGATCTCATAATCTAAGAAAGATAATGCTTAATTTTAATTGTTTATTGATATTGTCAACAGTCGTAAACATCGTCGACCTAAGCTAGTTTTTAATGTCTAGAATTATCCAGAAAAGCAAAAAATTAATATTTATTATAATCGAAATTTACAGAAGGGATTATATTACACAATACTTTAAAGAATGTAAGCAATAGATTTATCTTGCAAATATGAACTTGTGTATAAATTTATTCACAATGTACAATTAATAGCTTTTTCAGTTTGTTTTTTTTATTAATTAATTAGTGAACTCTGATTCTTAGTAAACATTTGTAAAATTTTCAGTGTGTAGGTGTAGGCACATGTGCATTTGCCGGCTGGGCTCTATGGGACGGACGTGCAACTGAAACAGGATCGGGGAAGGCAGGCCTTGGCGCTTTGGCCATTTGGGGCTTGACTCTCACCCTCGGCGCTATCACAGCACTTGCTGGTATGAAATGTATTTTAATTAAAGAAAGTATGTGTCGTACATAAATTCATATTTTCCATGCAGCAAGCTGCATTTTATGCAACATTAAATGCAGCTTAAAAATAGGTTGTTTCATTGATACAAAGTATTGGACCAGCATTACTCTGGGCATGATTGTCATTTCAAATTATATTAACTAGTAGGTGCTTCAATTTGATATTAAAGTGTGAGAGGGCCTGCTCCTTGAAAGTTGCCATAGTTGAAGACTTTCATTCAATTGATTTGAGTCTAAGTGATATACTATGAGACATTGTTATTATTATTCCTCAATTGAGCTTAATTGATTGACAATACCTGTACTGGCCATGCAATGAGACTCAGAGACTTAATAAGTTTACTTGTATAGTATTGAGCTGTTTAAGTAAATTTATATTTAGACTGTAATTTGGAATTCAGTGCATATAAATCTCTGATAAAATAATACATAAGATTCCCTTTGATCTTGCGCTAATACCTTCCCTAATGGTTGTGGTGGTTGAATGAAATTTTAATTGATAAAAAGTAAACTAAATCATTATCAAATTCAGTTGCCCCATTCATTATTCCTACATAAAAGACTGACAAAAACATTTTTTATTTTTATTTTACTTGTCTTGTGTACTAATGTATCTGGTTCTTGTATCTGTTTGTTATATATTCTCTGACATGTGGTTACATATGGTATTCAAGTTTTGTATTTTTGGTATTCATCTTATATTATGTTATTGACTGGCAATCATACTCTGTTATGTAAACCAGTATAACAGAAACTTTCTATAACTTATACAGATGTGGGTACCATTTTGGCGTCATTTTAATGTGTTTGTTTTTTACATATTCTTAGTGTATTTTTGTTTTGGTGCCAAATAGAGTTCTCACTCGAGCAGATAGTGATATTAATCACCAATGGTACACCATATACAACATGTGACATATAACGAGGGGCGCGGGGTTCGGGTGGGGAGTGTTGGGGAGTGTTGGGGAGTGGTGGGGAGCGGTGGGGAGCGGTGGGAGAGCTGATTGGTGGGCGTGTGCAGGCGCGGTGCGCGGGTCGGCGTCGCTGCTGGCGGCGGCGTTCGCGCTGCTGGCGCTGAGCGCGGTGGCGGAGGGCGCGGCGGCGTGGTGGGGCGCGGCGCACCTGCCCGCGCTGCGCCGCGCGCTGGCCGACCGCCTGGCGCACACCGTGCAGCACGACTACGGCCGCCTGCCCGCCAGCACGCACATCGTGGACGCCATACAGGCGGGGGTCAGTGCGCACATATACCTCTATTTGCTGCTTGTTATTTCAATACCTAGCGTTCTGTCCACGCATACCACACGTTCTGTCCATTTAATGCAAAAAATATTTGCCCGATTTTTAAAAAAATCTTTAATCGTCGCGATGAGTGAGTCTATTCAACCAAATTAAATAGGCACATAAGTTCTCTTTCGTGCTTTTGTATATTACGATGTCACAGATACTTAATTTTTCGTATTAAGCTTTTACCTGCCTCTAAATAAAAGCGATCACTGCAACAGATGACAATTACTTAAAAAAAAAACGCAATAAGGAACCAGGGACAACTAACGTAATATGAGGAAATTACCAAAACAAATATAGTGCATAGTTGCAGTGTATTGTGTTAGATCCCATTTCGTGAGAGTATCCCGTGCGTGCTGCCACACATTCCCCTGCGAGCTGATGTTTATCGTCAGTCCATTTTTAGCTTTTATGGCTTATTCCTGCTGCAGGAAGTCGTGTTTATGTGTCGTGCTTTCACCTCTCACTAACAATAACAGCATGGGATAAACAATCGCTTTGTTCTTAGCCATGCCGTAAGTGCACTTTATATTGATGGTGGATAAGTTTAAAAGTTTTACAAAACCTTACTTTTTTATATACGTTATTAAAATTTCTGAACTGGATCAGTTGTTAAGAATTATTGATTTATTAGTTGTTTTATCCATATATGTGTATATCGACAGTAGTATTAAAGCTTTGCTTGTATATTTAATACATTTTGACATGAAGACATGCTCGGAATTGTTGAAGGACACAAGGTAATATTCAGGTAGTTAAAAATTTTCGTATGACCGTCAAGACATTTTAACATCTAAGTCTCCCCGTGACCACGCTCGCTTTAAAATGTTCTAAGCGTCGGACTAAATAATACAATGAATTTATCGCGTTTAAAACCCGTTAAAAAGTCTCGTTTCGTCAATTTAAGATATTTTACTCTCTGAGAGAAAGATAACAAACAAACACACTAATAATATAATGCTGAAGATTTTACATAGTTATGAATTTGTTAATCTCAAGAACTATGAGACCGATTATAAAAACCTACCATATAATACGTAAAATATACAATTAAGTTTATAATTTATTAACTATTAGATAATTTTAAAAATATATGTGTAAATATTCCAGCTGGAGTGTTGCGGGTCGAGCAGCGCCCGCGACTGGCAGCACTCGGCGTGGGGCGCGGCGGAGGCGGCGGCCGCGGGGGCGCCGGGGGGCGCGGGGGCGCCGGGGGGCGCGGGGGCAGCGGGGGGCGACACGCTCGACCTCAGCGTGGCCGCGGAGCCCACGTACTACTATGTGCCTGAGTCTTGCTGTGTGGTGAGTAGTGGCGCAATGCTGATGTTATGTTCTGTAAGGATTACTCTTATTGCAGAAATAATACTTCGGCATTTTCGTTCCGTGTGTTATTTCATAGATGATCAAGTGCCTACTTTAATCTAACGATTCTAGGAGAGCGTTGCTAGTCCTTCGAGCCGGTTTATTTAGAACCATGATTATATGTTTACCTATTAATATTATTAACACACACATATTTGTAACTCTCGTATGAGCGATGTGCACGTGCGTTGTGTGTTGCAGCGGGCGGGCGAGGCGGGCGAGGCGGGCGAGGCGGCGGAGTGCGAGGCGGCGCGGCGC
>NC_052119.1:70239-74835 GCF_012273895.1 Zerene cesonia | reverse complement strand
CCCCCCCCCCCCCACACACACACACACACCACACTACACACATACATATACTAGGCGATTTGGTGCGTTCTCCGTGTATTCGCTTTTAGTGACATCGGTAAAATTTTATTCATTTACTACATTTGAATTTTTTTGTTAAAGCGACGTGCTACCAAAACTTTTTTTTTTCAATTGCTTTTACTTTTAAACAGCACGAATGAGGAGAATAGAATATAGATACATAATTACAATGCAATATAAATTTGTGTCGTTCACCCTGATGTGTTCTATTCAAACCAAAAATAATACAATATTTTCAATGCTGCCCTATCAAATAAATGTTAAACCATAATTTCTGTTAATACTCAAATAACAGATAGACATCAGATATTATATAAGACTTAAAAATAAAAATCAGGGTCTGATAACTTCTCTCCTAAAAATAATTTCTTTGCATAATATTGAGCATTTCTGCCTTTTTGTAGAATAACGTTTTATCGTTAAAGAAAAACAGATTTTTTCATATATCTTAACAATATTTGATAAAAACAATATGTCATATTACACCAAGCTCTTTTAAAAATATAAAAAACAAAATGTCTAAATAATTAACTGAGTTATATACATCTATTCATAATAAATAAATCTGATGAAGTATTATAAAACCCACCATACATTATTTGATAAGTTATTATTGCATGGTTCAGTGAACTGAAGCTTTGCATTGGGAATTACTCTACTGAGGATTCAAGATTTTTTGGGTCAGCATTTACTTCGTAGAGAAAATTAATTGTATTGAAATGCAAAGCTTTAGTTAACGGAAACATAAGGAAGGCGCCAAAATCGCTATATTATTGATACACTTGTAAAGGCGAGGCTGCACTGGGATAGATTTTTTTAGTAGTATATATACACCTAAAAAAAAACATTTTGATCGTATAACTTTGTATAGCGCACTATTGTTACATTAGATTTTTTGAAATCGAACCACAGCGAGCGAGTCATTGATTACACCAAAGTTTTTACCAAAAAATAATAAAAACAAAAAAATTACGGTACCTAGAAATTAGAGGATTTAGAAGATAGAATTGCATAAATAGACTTGATTTCACGATGAAAACTTAAAGAACATAAATAAAATGTATAATAATTCACTGCCCTAAAGTGCCCTTTGTAATAATAAATATAAGAGTAACAGCCTAGCCCGGTGTTCGCGCCCTCCCGCTGTCAACTTGTAATCAAAATGCATTTATTTTTGTTCCTATTTTATATTATTTATACAATATATTTATTTACACTAAGACTAGAGACGTGAAGACGATGTTGCTATTGTTATTTTTTTTTTCACCAACTTTACAAAATTGTAAGTTTTGTCAACTGAATACTATCACTAAAATTAATAGTAATCTAGTTAGTTACAATGAGAGGGTAAAATCGGTCGAGTTTTATCAAAATTTTCATATTCTACAAATAATATATTTATATACGTGTAAGTTTAATTAATCATTAGCCGTAAGTGGATAACCAAAACGTGTGTTACATGTAAGTTGACATTTTGTCGTTGTGTATGTACTTATATTTTTATTTATTGTTAAGTCGCTGGGACGATTGACTTGTACCGGGTTCACTATTTAGGTAGCCAACCGCGTCAATACAAAAGTTGTGCACTGGTTTAAACGCGATTCGGATACAAGTAAATAGTTTCAATTGACTTGCGCTATATTTGCTTAATAAGTTTGATCTGAAATGAAGACTGTCCCGAATACTCTGCAACTGCCGTTGACAGCAGTAAGACTGATTTATTTACCTTATCCGCTATACACAGAGTGCGTTTTCCCGTCATCATCACCATCATCATCACAATTATAATAATCACCAACGTAACCTTCAGCCAGTTTAGTGTCCAGTGTATGAAAACAGGCCTAAGTGAGGTTATATAATTCACCACGCTGAATGTGGGTTGGTGTATTACATTAATTTTATATCGCTGCCACTTTTGGTCATTTTTTCACAATATTCTTAGATGTTTTTAACCGAAGTGTCATAAAATGAAGTAGGTTCTGAATTCGACTGTATTTTCTTTGTCTTATGTCGATTACTCCGCGGGTTTGCAGCCGATGGACGGCATCATTTTTATGTTCGATAGAAAACTGTTGTCACTTGTTCCTATTTCAGAAATCCAGGGACGTCTGTGACTATTTTTTTTTTGGAGAAAATATTTAATTGCTTAAATTATCATCGTTATCCATTGATGATCCTCAAATTCAATCAATGCATAAGTATATATTTCATCGCTGGAGCGCTGCGCATGACTCGCGCAGTCAGACGCACTCTGTGTTGACGCGTTATCTGAGTACAAATACTTACTGATATGTTACATTATAGTTAGTTGTTGTTCGTTTATAATTTAACTTATGTTTAGTTTGACTGATTATTAATAACTATTACGCATTACAACGCGCCGGCCGCTTCGTGCACTTTGGGTGAATCATTTTTATCAAACTCATTAGTCATGCTGAGTATTTCATTGACTTTTAATTATGATGAAAATTTCTTATTTGTTATTTATTTACAATGCTTTTACAGTACAAGTATTTATAAAATTTGATATAGTAGGTAGAAGTATCGGCCGGCGTTCTAGAGTAGCTGTAGTTTCGTGTGCTAGTAACCATTCGTAGTAGATGTAATGCTGAGTTTTCATAAAAGAAAATAATGTTGACAATTATATTATTTGCTAAAGAAAAATATGGTTTCCTCTATTGATTGTCGAGTTTTCTTTGGTGAAGGTTCAGCTGAGCGCGTCGCGATAATTAGTTCTGATGTGAACAAACAAAATTCTAAACACGGTTGTTTGTAAAATGTAACGTAAGTTGTATAATAAGCCAATGTATGTTCATTTACATCTAAATAATAGGAAACAATAAGAAACTTTAATTAAGTACTTTTTTATTCTAAGTGATGACGAGTTGTAAGGACAAGATAGCATAATAATTATTTGATTAATTATTTTATCAACACAATATCGCGGCGCGTGCCTCCGGTGCCATGTAGCGTGTTGAGTGTTCTGCCACGAAGTCATTGTTGTACCAACACAAATAAATGTCTTTAAATAATAGAATTGTTGTTTCATTACAATCCCATAACAATTTTGTATCGTTCCTCTATATTTTCCATGTCCTCCTAGCACAACACAACATTAGCAAAATTGCTATTGAGCAATAAAGCCGCCCTTTGCACGTCATATCCTTTTTTTTTCTTATTTTATTGTTTCATGTGTGCAATAAAGGATATTTCATTCGTTTCATTCACAACATCCATTGTTGGCCAGCTTGCATCGGGGAAGCACTTCAACCACAAACCATTGTAAAAAGTATTCATTGAATTGTGACGAATAAAAAGAAATCGTATAGCCGTAACCGTGTAACCGTGTATAGGCGGTGAGTTTGTTATTGTGTGATTGTAGTTTTCTTATTTAATATTTGACAATTTATTTATGGCAAGTAAAAGGTAAACTAAAAGCAATGTCAGAACTCGGAAGTTGTGGTGGTGATGTGGTGGTAGTAGATATAGATATATAGCCTAGGTTGGTAAGATTGTGTTTTAGATGAATGGAAATTTAGGAAAAAAAACATTTAATGAAATCTCAAAGTTTTATGCAACCTCTGCAGTTATATTACAAAGTATCCACGTTGTCATAGTGTATTTGAAACTACATCAGTTGTTATGGATACATCGATTCCTCGACCTTAACGGTAATGAGAGTCGACTGCATTAAAGACGAAATAGTAATTCCTTATTATACGACAATTTCAATGTTTGAGAATCATTAACCTCGGAGCAGACATGACGGGTAGGTAGCGTACGCTAAGTTTACTTCCAATTAACACACAACATCGTTAAGATGAAGCGATCCTTGAACGTAATCACGTGTCATTCAGGGAAAAGTTTACAATTAATAAAATAAAGAAACACGGTAACTATCTGAATATGACATGATATAAATATGTTTGCCGTAATTTGGGCTTTGGCTGTATAGCCAAGTATATACTTATTTACATTCCATTACATCTACTCACCAATGCGGATTCCCGCAAGAGTACGCTTCATCAAATTATTTAAAAATGTTTTAGGAATTAGGTACATTTTAATAATAAGGTTCATATCATTTTGTTATCGCATCGGATTACATCACGATGCATGCAAGCCGACGATATGCATTAGGTCCGCTTACAATCTGATCTGCTGCAAGCGCATCAAAATCGCATTTGCAAACCATGTTGTAATATTTGCAACACAAATTTTTTATACGTTCATTACGTCACCATTTCTTCTGTTGGCAATTGCTTACATTACGAATTACATTCACCACAGAGTATCCGGAAATATTGTATTTAATAAACAGGGAATTTGCCATTAAAGATAATGCATATTGTATGAATATAAGCTATTTATATGAAATAAAAAATTAAATAAATTGTTTTATCGTAGTTAAACTTTCACAAAACTGTGAGCAGGATTGTCAATTCACATTGCGTTATCTATATATACTAGCTGTGACCCGCGGTTGAAACCGCGTAAGCGTGCTGCGTAACCGTATCCCGTAGGAATATCGGTATA
>NC_052119.1:54375-69239 GCF_012273895.1 Zerene cesonia | reverse complement strand
TTTAGGCGTGAAAGCGTAACAGACAGACAGACAGACAGAGTTACTTTCGCATTTATAATATTAGTAGGGATATATATATATATATATATATATATATACAAGAATTGCTCGTTTAAAGGTATAAGATAAAATTCTCGTGTCACAGTTTTCGTTGCCATACTCCTCCGAAACGGCTTGACCGATTTTCATGAAATTTTTTGTGCTTATCCTGTATCTATGAGAATCGGCCAACATCTATTTTTCATACCCCTAAATGACAAGAGTAAGGCAGAACAGCGTTTGCCGGGTGCAGCTAGTTTTCTTATATATTAGTTGAAGACGTTAAGGAATATTATCTAGTGACGTATAAAATAAAACGCTTTTAGAAAGAACAAACTAAGCTTTGCCCAACAGCCTAGCTTGTATAGTTTGTTCTTATCGTTGAAAATCATAGTGTGTATAATGTAAATCTATATGTTATGAATATCACTGTATCTTCTTGCTGTTCTATCTTTCAGTAATTCCTCAATTGGCTATATGCCCATATCATTGCAAGCATCCCCCACATTCGTGACGGCAGCCCTCGTAGAAAGCGCAAGTGAATTATCTAGTTGCTAGCGGCTAGCGGAACGCTCCTATAATTGCCGCTGATTGTCTCGTGAGTCCCTGCGAGTTGCGACGAGGTCGCGGGTTGTGGTCACCTAATGATCTTCAATTAGGCGCAATCAGCGGCGACTCGTTTGCGAGCCGACTTGATGCCGAAATAGCCAAGTTATTGATTGAAGTATTTATGTCATTTGGATTCGGTGGTACTTGTCCAGTTTAAGCGCCTGAGCACAAACAGACGTCGACTATAATTTTAAGGTTTATTTCAACGCCTATGTGTGGTGATAGGACCTAGCTATTCTCCTTGATTATACAGTGTCAATGTGGGAACATATAGATGGGAAAATTTACAAGCTCGTTCACAATTTTTTGTTTTTATAAGAACATTTGGAAATCAGAAGCTGCTGATTTCACTGTGCTAATTTAAAGTACTGATCAGATAATGGACATTCTGAGTAATTTAGAACCAACGGATTCAAAAATTATCTAAGTACGAATGGACTTGAGATCGTTTACTTACATATCAATGAATCTTGTGAAACCGTTTATTCAAAAGCAAATACAATCATACGAGAAGAATTAATAACATAAAATTCGCATAAAGACTTACCTAAAATTTAATTCTTTATAACCAACACCTGCTGACAAAAAATATCTCTGAAAAATTTGGGATATTTATAAAAGTCAAGTATTTAAGTACATATGAGTATTAAAAGTCAAGTTTTAAGTTAACTGCTTGAGATTACACCTTCCTAAATGCGTTTCTAATTAGGCTTCTTAATGATTCAGCTAATTACAAACCATCCTTGCTTCTAAATTTAGGACGTTAACTCGCTGAATTCGATTCCACTTTCCAAAATTCAGCGACTAAACTGGACTAAGTGACTTAATTTAGTTCAGTGTAAGAAGCGCATTTTAAGTGAAGAGTTTTATATTTTTTAGTAGCATTATTTACCTACGTTTTAAGATACAGAATTTAAGGTGATTCACAATTAGATAGGTTTTCTAAGCAGTACTTACCGTATTCTCCAAACTTTACAAAAACCTTGCAGGTATTAACTCAATTAAGTGATTATTAATTAATTCAGTTGGATGTTAGGTACCTGTATTTAATCATTTACTATGTAATTATTGTAAAAGGTCTGGGCTCGGCAAAGTTCACATACCTACTTACGTATATACAAATACATAAGAGAGTTTAGAGTGAACAATAAGCCAATGTCCAAATACAAGAAATGTTTCATGTACCCTATGTGTGTTAAATAAAATAAAGATATTTGTTTTAATTCATTTAACACTAGCTGTTCGTAGTACATACGTAGCCTATGTCGCTCAGTGAAGTTGGAGCTTTCTAATGGTGAAAGAATATTTGAAATGGTTCCAGTGGTTTTTGCGTAAAGACGTTGGAAACATAAAAAAATTTCCTCTTTATAATATTAGTATAGATATGTTTTACCAAGGTGTTTTACTTTAGAAACTTAAAATTTCGATTGTCTGTAGCACCTTCTTCTTCCTTGTATAATTTCTGTACGGATGTTTATAAGAAACTAGTTTCCCGCCCGCGGCGTCGCCCGCGTTATAACCGGAAAGAACGTATAGATCCCGTTCACGTAGACTTTCCGGGATAAACTTTTTCATTTGTCTTCAGTCTAGCCAGATCTCAAGTTTTTTTTTATGTCGCGGTCGGCAATGGAGCTGGTGGGTCGCCGTATGGTGAGTGCTGCCACCGCCCATGAACATTTGGAGAGGCGTAAGGTCGATTGCCGATTTTACGCCTCTACCAATGGAAAGGAATTAGAAAGGATTGACGAAATGAATAAAGCAAAAGACGGGGAAGGGTAAGGAAAAGGATATGGGCCTCCGGCTCCCCCACTCACCGAACGAAACACAGCAGTATGCTATTTCACGCCGGTCTTCTGTGGGGGTGTGGTACCTGGCCCAATTCGTCCCGAAGCGTACTCGAGTACCACATACAAAAACTTTCAAGTTATCTTGGTTCCAAATTTCATCTAAATCGGTTCCGTGGTTTAGATGTGAAGAAGACATAGAGAAACAGACAGACGGAGTTGCTTTCGCATTTATGCAATTATAAAACTAAAATAGGTTAAGTAATAATGTCTTTCGATCCTTACTAATATTATTAATGTGGAAGTATGTGTGTTTGTTTGTTATTCTTTTACGTCGCACCGGAGCGGTTCTCCGATGTAATTTTTTTTAATTTGATAGCGATATAGGTTACTTATTATCGCGATGAAAATGCATTCCCATGGAAACTTCTTTGCAGGCAGGCTAAGCCGCAGGCGGAAGCTAGTATTTCAATGAATAGCAAATGTCGCGCATACACATGGATAGTTAACCGGTCGTACGCTTAACACGCTACTTTTTATTAACATTTAGGACGAAGCTGTACCACTGTTGTACCTGTAGCGTTCCCGAACAAATAAGTTCCGTGTATCCTATTCTAGTGTACCAAGTGTACATGTATGGATAACAGGTACCTCTGCTTCCTGTGCTACTGTTATAACAAGGGAAGGCAGTTTCTTTTGAAACAACTGTTATGAAAATATGAGATGCGATCTAAAGTTTTCTCATTATATTGTGCACATTATGTTAAAGCTAAGCGTTAAAAATACACTTTAATTCTTATAAATTAAATTATAATAATTAGAATTTGTTATTATTAGATTGGAAAGCGCTGGCCCATACTATGAGGCTACACAGTTCTAACCAATTTTAATTTGTGATTGTAATTTTTGGATTTTTTTTATGACAGGTTCTGACCTTGATATCGTCTCCTGTGTTATGAAATAATACCAAAGAACAGTAAAATATCAGACTCATAAATACTTATGACTTGGCCGTTAAAAGGCGGCGAAAGCTCAAAGTTACAGATCGTAAACGAGTGATCAAAGGGGTGGGAAATGGAGCGGGGTTGCGGGGCGCGGGGCGCGGGGAGGGGCTTGCTTCACCCCTCGGAAGCACAAAATGCATAAAGAATAAATTTAATTTGTTGCAAACTTCTATGTTTTGTTATAATACTTTTTGAACCTTCGCAATTTGATATTTTTAATTATTTAATTAAAACATCTTAGTTTAAGCTCCTGAGAATATGCAAATAATTAACAGACACATTGTACCATTATAAGAAAATAAATTTATGGTTTTGATACTCATAATATTGAAGATAGTTAAATTCATTTGTTATCAAGCTTATTCCTACTGTATTTGACAATGATATTATAAGTAAAGTTGTTAAAATCATCGGTACTTGAGTTATTATTGTGACAGAAATTTTGTTAAAATTATTATGTAACACAAAAGATACAATTAACGAAGGATATTTTAAGAAAGCAGCAATAGCACTGAACTGAGCGAATTATGTGTGCATACACACATAATTCGATGTGCATGGTGGGTGTCAGCACTCGATTGTAACCTAGTGGTTGGGGTCAGCGGGGCGCGTTCCCGAACCCTAGTCCCAGTTCCCGAATACTTGAAATATCCCCGCTCGGCTGTCGCCCGAGCGGCCAGCGGGCTAAACACGAATGTCGAATCGCACTTCGCCCAGTGCCTTATGAGGCGTGTTGCGGGCAGGACGCGTGTCGCCGGCGGCAGTTGAGTGTGTCTCGATGTGCAGTTAGTGTCAGTGGGACAAGTGCACGTCCAGCTGCCAGCATGGGCTGCGCCAAGGGGCTCTGCGACGCCCACAGCGTCTTCATCTTTATCAACATCGCCTTCGCTGTAAGCTCCTCTGTTCAGTCTTATACACATTCCTTGCGCTTTGTGAAATTGATTTACTGAAAATTTTAATGCTTCGCAGGGGTTTACAAATACCTCATTGATGGATATAATTTAAACAGATAAAACAAATACTTTTAAACTATTTCCGGGTTTATTTCATGTTTTTTTTTCTTTCAATGTGGTTTTCGCTAGAATAAGCAACATTTCACAGACATTAAATAAGTAATGTAATAATGTTATTATTCATCAATTGAATTCTATTTTATGTAGAGAAGTGATTTAAGTGCCTTATCTATGTTATTAATTTAATATTGGCACTTGTGACGATGTGACGGCCTTGAAAATACATATTTTGCTTAAAATAATATGTAAATATTGGTCTTTCCCTCTTCATATTTTACTCCAAGTTATTGTAAGTAAGCATGTAAGGTAATTTAGTAATGGGTTTTTGTTATAAATTATATTGTGTACCGTACAAGGCGTTATCGTTGCTAAACAAATGATCGGTGCCTAAGTTATTTTGTACGCTTTGACATTGTACAAACAACAATCGAACGCTTACCGTTTGAAAAAATGTGGAAGTCACGCGATCGGACAAAAAACGTCTTCGGGCGAGGGTCGTTGTCTGGCGTCTACCTGTAGCTGGAGGGAGATTCAGTCACCACAGAATAAAAATTAAAACTTGACGACAGCGACGTCAAACAAACTTAGTATTCTTGTTTAAAAAATACGCAAAAACGCGTTTTTTTCGCGACAAGCTGACAAGAAAATTCTAAGCTGAATACAAAAAAAAAAAAAAATAAGAACAAAATAATTTAATTATTTTTACGTTGTATTTAAACAAAGACTTTTTCTCTCAAACTTGTTTAATCTCTTTCCTTCTTGTATTTCGCTCTAATTTTATGGTACACACATTACAGCATTACAGGCAGGTAGCTTTAAAAAAAAAAAGAATCATTAAAATTATTCTTTATTAATGAGGCAACAAACACAAAAATAAATACAGCCAAATTAAACTCAAGATAAACTCATACTTTTCTGAAAGTCAGTTGAAAATAAAATTTGTACCTCGGCAAGAAATTTATAAATTACGTAGTGACGTCGAGTTCAAAGGGTCGAGGATATGACATCGCACATGTGTTAAACAAATAATTTAATCTCTGATACAAACATAGAAAAGTTTTCTATTTTTATTAAAAACTTTGTTATTTTTTGATTTTTTGATTTTATTAAAAACTAGCTGCGCCCTGCGGTTTCACCCACGTAAGTCCGTATCCCGTAGGAATATCGAGATAAAAAGTTGCCTATATGTTATGCCAGTTGTCCAGCTTTGTGTTTTTTTTCAACCCAAATTTCATTGCAATCGGTTCAATAGTTTTTGCGTGAAAAAGCAACAAACACACACATCCTTACAAAATTTCGCATTTATAATATTAGTAGGAAGTATTTTATTCCATCCATGACATCAATCTCGAATTGTGTAAATATTATCTAAGTTATTTATAGGTGAAGATGTACCTATTAATATGGTATTCTTTATGTACACCCGGCCCAGATTTTGAAACACGATTTGGTTACTTCATAGTTTACTAGCTGTTCGCTCCGGCTTCACCCGTGGTACATTTCCGGGGTAAAAAGTATTCTATAGCTTTCGGGAATAATGTAGCTTCGTTCTTTTGGTAGAAGAAATTTCAAAATCGGTCCAGTAGTTTCGGAGCCTTTAGAGCTTACAAACAAACGAAAAAAACTTTTCCTCTTTATTATATTAGTATAGAATTAGTATAGATTATATATCTCTTATCAAATTTACTTATGGGTTTACTTGTATATAAAATAGTTAAATATATAGTCAAATATTATATTATTTGAGTTAAGTTTATCCGAGTTAAGAACACTAAACATTTTCCCCGTAATTTCACCAGTAAGACTTACTCGTAATCATGACTAACGTAATCGTGGAATTATCGGAATCCAATAACAATTAGATCTATTGTTTTTATTCTGAGATTTCAAGGCTTTTAACATGGAGGATTTATCTTAAAATTCAACTTTGGCTTCGGAAAATTACAGCAAATTAAATCGTCATAGAACTCGGTACATCCTACTTCCTATCCTATCCTTCAATCCTATCCTACTTCCTACTAATATGTGTAAATGCGAAAGTTTGTAAGGATGTGTGTTTTTTTGTTACTCTTTCACGCAAAAACTACTGAACCGATTGCAATGAAATTTGGTACGTAGATAGCTGGACTTACATATAGGCAACTTTTTATCCCGATAATCCTACAGGATACGGACTTACGCGAGCGAAACTGCGGGGCGCAGTTAGTGCAAAATAACTGTAGCTTAGCTACTACGAATTCTGCATATCGGTGGTACCAATATATTTCCGAGTTCCTGTTTGTTTTGCAAATGCGTGGGCCATTGCACAATTTGTAAAGGATCTGGAGGTTAGGCCGAAGTAATTTCTCTTATATTATGTATATTGTATAAGCAGCTAACGAGCCTCTAATCGTTCGCCTCGTTTACTTCACATCACTGTACGAGTAGCGTTTATATTTCTATCAGGAAATGCGTATTAAGCTACATTTCCGGTTGTCCTCATTAAGAAATGCTATTGGGAAATCTTAAATCTATTAATTAATGAATTGGTTGCCATTTACAATTTGTTTAGTAGGAAAGGACAGTGTGGCCTTGGCCTCTAGTGTTAGCAATTCAGCACAGAGCCGAGCGAAGCCTCATTGCATATCTTCACAATTCATTGTATTTTCTTTTGTACGTTTCACGAACGTGCAGCGTGCGCCGAGCGTTCTGCGCTCTGCCCGGCCCCTACAAAGGCTCTTCATTTAAATACCGCCGTTTTTAATTTAAAATTCACTTTTCAAATGAAAGATAGTAAATTGTTGAAGCGATAAATGACATTGACCATTTCTTTTTATCGAATGTATAGAGAAATATTGACACGAAGTGCACTTATTCGAGGTAAAACCTATGTTAGTATAGTCTTCGTATAAACCTGTTGTTGGAATGCCACACATATTACTTACGTCATCTATATTATTCATTTAATTATGATTAGTATGTAAAAGTAAAAAAAAGCCTTGGATTTTTTATAGCTATATTGGTAATGATAAATGGAAAAAAACATTTTAAGTATTATTATAAATACTAGCATGTATGTTTGATTATTTTTTAAAAACAGTACTTACTATTTTAACTCATTACTTTGAAGGATTATAAAAATGACAAATCCACCCATTCGTTTCTAAATCAACGTATCTGATGCAAATCGTCACGGGTTGTTAAGTAAATAACGAAGTATGTAATCGATCGCGAGAACAAGTTCAAGATCAATCGCTCGCTATATTATGGTAGATATAAATAAACCCGTTACGAATTACGATGCATCGAGTTTCTCGCCAAGCCCACGTGTGCGGCGTGGGACCGGTCGCCGGCCGCCGGCTGACGGCGAGCAACCATGTCACTGGCCCGTCACTGCGGTATTCATAAACATATCGATGTTTAGTTTATCGGTTAATGACATGCAAACTTCGTCTAGTATTGATATAGTTTTTAATTTCAGTAGACAAAGATATATTATAATATTTATTGCAATATTTATAATAATATTACAATAAATATTATAATATTAATTTATGTCTATTGAACTTTTGCATTTATTGGTATTTCCATTGTTCTGTACTAGACCACAAGTTCTAAACAATTTTCGTCACAATTATCCATGTAATGTGCGTAACTAGGACAGCCGTTATCTTTATAAATATAAACCCCCGATAGTCGTCTATAGTTTGTTTTGATGAGCCAATTTTGTCCACATCTTGTCTTTGTTCTCCCAATATTATAAGCTTGAAGCAATAAAGTATAGAATATTACAGTAATCTTATTTCAGTTGCTAAATCGGTCGTCTTCGAAGCCCAGCTGAGCATACAACGACCATATTTGTAAATAGATAACGAGTATTATTCAAGCTTGTACCGATAATATTAAATATCTTATAAATTAATATGTAACCTCTTTGTAACGTACTAAACGTGTATCAATTAGCAACGAATAAAACTAATAGCAATAGCCAGAATCGATTGACAACTAAAATTAATTCATCGCTCGTCTCGATCAAAACTGAACGGTATCCGAGACGCGCGGCTATTGCGGCCTTTTCACTTTATTTCTTGTCTGGTCTAGACATCTACGTGCTTCAAACTTTAGTTATACGGCACTTGCTAAAAGCTTTAAATACTGTTACAAAATAAATGATTGTTACTAATTCAAAAAAGATTATCAGGGTTCTTTACAGCTTTGCTGGTTTGGTTGGGTTTTGGTAATACAATGAGAAAGCCCAAGAAATGTGCTACCTCTTCTTTATAAACACGTGCACGACTCAGTCATACCTATAGTTTGCAACGTTTATATTTCTCTATAAAGAGTATATCAGGTGTTCAAATGACAAATAGAATTGCCGATAAGCGCAGGAAGGGCGCGTCAAGTTGTTTGTGCTGTATTTACTTCTTGGAATGTTATACTCCTAGCTATGTATATACTACTCCTCACTCCACAGGCCACTTGTTCTTGCTTAGATAGTGAGCACATTGTAAGTGGCGTTGAGTACGATAAATACAATTGAACATATTTTATGGATAGTAAACGTAAATGACAGCGCTAAAGTACATGCTGAATGTGCTTACGAGATATTTGTATCCGTTATTGCAAATTGTAATGATCGAGTCAATGCTGTGCGTAGGATTTTATTTTATATAAAGTTGCAACCTTTTAGTCCTACTAATATTTGTGTATGGAAACATAAATGGATGTATCTGTATGGAATTTGCTATAGAGAGAGATTAGAAAGAAATAAAGAAACATTTATTTGACTCCACAAAATTACAATTAAAAAAAGACAATAAACTTAAGACAGAACAATACAATAATGAAAACAAAACAGCACAATAAAAAAGCTTACACAAGGAAACAATTAAACAAAGAAAAATTAGAAAAATATAGAAATTAATATAAAGCGAGAAACATAAAGTGGAGCCAAATGAGACAGCCACTCAGCCTACGCAGCAACGCTGTTGCCGCACTGATTTTCAGTGGCCCCTCTTTGTGTTGATTATAGTCTGGATTAGCACAAAGGCTACTTTTTACCCGGGTACTATGGAGTAACGCCGAGGGTTACTGATGGATTACTGTACTGAGGCAGATAGATGTTTGATATACTCAAGTGTTTCATTAGAGAATAGATGACACACATTCGAAGTCCTCCGACTATAATCCACATTCCACTGTTAAGATGTGTTAGCGTTTCAAGGAGGTCACAAACAGAGCAGCGCCTCAGACTCTAAGTAGTGTTGAGAAAGCGGCGCCGGGGTCGCGCACGAGTTAAGTGATAACTGACCGCGATGACGCGTCTCCAAATGTGTCAAGGGAACCTCTGACTCGCGATTTTCTGCAGTTATTGCTAAAATATGAAACATTTTAGTCACCGGCTAAATAATTGTCATTTTCATGTATGGCGGTCACGAAACCGTGACATAAAGAGTGAAATAGTCAGTTCAGGCAGGTTATAATAATTAAAAAAAATGGTTAATGGAAATTCCAAGTTATTTGTTTATTACTTTAGTGCAACTTGTCTGCTTAATCGTAACGTAATCTCACACTGAAAACTATGGATGTGAATGAGAAGTCGAGGCCAGCGATCTGATCTCGTCAATATTCTTCATTTTTGTGGAAGCTGAGTGCTAACTGCTAACGCTGCTGAAAAGCGCAACCAACGAAACGTTTTACTGTGAAATATCACACTTATGTTTCATAGCAACTTGTTAGATTTGTTACGTTACAGCAATATCTTGCGACAATATATACCTTTTCTAAATTATTCGTATCGCTTCTTACACTCCACGAGCAGTTGTTTTGCCTTATGAGTACATAACTATCAACAAAGACAAGAAATTCCTCGTCCTCGGCACGAGTAAAGGAAGCTCTACATTACGTCACTATATATAGCAAACACCCATTTAATGTTGTCTATTGGCATTTGGCTGAGCCGACAATTATGTACCTATCATATAAGTATGTCCCTATAGGTAATATACGTACCTATAATTACTGATGGAAATATAAAAGTAATGTAAATTAATGTATAAAAATTGTCTATGTCACAATATGAGTATTATTTCATTTGGGAGCTATGTATATCTCTTCAATCATATTGTTGCTCACGTGACATGATACTTATTATTATTGGTATCGAGATTCGACGACAGGCGGCAGAGCGGCAGAGCGGTTGTACAGACTACTGAGCGACTAAAATCGTTCAATAAAATGTTTATGATATTTATCTGAATTGTATATATCACGCTGACTTTCAACATTCATCCGGGAATCTTGAAACCACTAATTTGATGCGAATGTGATAGAAAGCGATCTACATGAATTGGGCTTATCTAATTTGGAAATCCCTTGTGCAATTCATATGACTACCATTGCAATACAAAAATATGGACACGTTAGGCTGTTCCGACATAAAGAAGAGTTAATAACTACTACTTAGTTACTGACAGGTGACAGGTGACGATGTTACCAGGCGGATTTCCAATCTACCTTCTCTATATCAAATTTAAGATCGTCAACGCGCATCATAAACGCGCAAGTTTGTATGTATAAATGGATGCATGGATGTATGGATGTTTGTTATTCTCTGATGCGAAAACAGATTATCGTGTCTGTATGAAATTTGGTACAGAGATAGATTATAGTCTGGATTAGCACATAGGCTACTTTTTATCCGGGTGCTACACGAGTGACGCCGCGGGTTACAGCAAGAGTAATAATGATATTTGTAATATGTGAATATAAATTACTTTTAGCTCATAATGATAATGCAACCGCAATGATCTAAGCAATGGCTGTGGTTAATGTCCATATTATGCATTTAATATTACGTTAAAATTATAAATTCTGTTTGTCACTAATCCGGACGGTTATTGATTGAAAATAGCAAAGCTGTTCATCTACTGCAATTCCAAATTCCATCCAAACACACAAATTGCCTGTGGTTTATTCCGCAACTACGGCTAAGAATCTTAAAAATAAAGGGAAATACGTTTATGATCACAATTTCCTATTTTAAAAGCAATTTCAAAGTTTGTGACTCGTTTGGGTAAAATATGTGAACACCTTATTAATATGCATGAGATTAATTTCTAAAAATCGTCGCCCAAAATTGTTCAATTTTAAACTTTTACACTTAACGTGAAATTCCCTTCATAACCCGCTCAGCTTAAATAAACAGAAAAACACTCCCACTGACGTCTCATGCTATTTCGTTCCGAATTAACTGTAGTTTGTAGAAGTGTTTTTCACAAATATAATCCCTAATTAATGATGACTATATCGCATCGTACGAAGACGTAAGCCAGTGATAATGTGATAGTTTGACCGAGTTTAATGACACGTGTTGTTGCGAATATGACGCATTGCTCTTGAGCTGTCTCGAGCGCGGTGTCGGGTCTCCTTGTGGGAAGTAAACAAGCTGTCATGTCGCCCTGAAGGATCCAAGAGAATTGACGTAGGAGCACGGCAAACAGATACGAATCTATTTATTGCGGTGGGAGTATAGCTAAATCTAGATATCATTAAATTAAACTACATTTTATAAGGTTGGATGTATATTTGAGTGGTATTTTTCTGTTTAAAGGTTTTTTGTTTAAAATAAAACATATTATTAAGACGATTGTGAAACGTTGTTTCGAATATTCACGTTGCAGGATATAAGTAATTACTTTCCTCATAATAATGATAAAATAAATTATAAAGTAAAAATGCTCTTATAGCCATTACAGATTAATGATTTACTGATAAACAAATAAAGCATGTTTAAGCGTGTACCTAATATTTGAGAGACTTCTTAATTTTTCCAAAAATATTTCTTTTAGGTTTCTATAGAAAGCAATAACACATTGATCAATTGAAGTGCTCCCGTCCGACATCTGCGCTTAACGACCGACAACCGGTAGGAGCCGGCCGGTTTTTACCACATACCGCTTAGCAGACCCTTCGCTTTCTTTTGCCTATTTGAAGTTCACTTAGAGATCGTAGAGAAAATACGTTTTTATATTGGATATAGAAGAATATAAGTATATTAATGATGAATACTTAGAGTGTAATGTAATGAATATAATAAAGAGTAGGAAAAATATCGCATTTAACAAATTGCTCATACTTGGAAGTGTTATTCTAAGAAATTGTGATGTAGGTAATATTGTTATTCATTTTTGGAATATAATCGCCTAAATATTTGCATGGAATTATATTTTTGTTACGTAATACAACAGAACATAAAGTAATAGATTCTATCAGATCAAGCAATTCGTAAAACGGGTTTCGATTGGTTCTTAATAAAAAACTTAAAGATGATAAGCAGTTACGATCTCCGACCGGAGGATGTTGATCTTTGCTTGAAAACTTGTTAATTTTTTGTATCCTAACTCTGCTCTTTATTATATACTACCTGTGCCCCGCGGTTTCATTCACGACGTACATGTATATATATAGAAGTAGGTATAAGTATTTTCCGTCGGAATGACGTATTGTCAAAATTCTAGATGCTTATGTATTTGGATTCCTTTGAACTCGGTAAAGTGATCTTGTCTTAATGCTTTATTAGTTATTGTTGCATTGTCAATTCAGTAGAAACGTGAGCGGTGTGTGCGTGTCGCCGCGAACACGATTACGTCGACTCCGACTCGAGTCAATATCTAATTGGATAAAGCTGCGCCTAATTTATGTCACTGCTCCAATTGTAACTCGCTTATTATATTTTTGACAAGACTCCAACAAATAAATGAATGGAACGAAGAAATTTAATTTTTTCCGCTAACAGGCGGCGCTGCGAAATAAGTTTGTTTCAGAATGCATATTAAATTTTTTTAGGAATATTGTGTATTACGTTAATTGGTTTATGGTTGTCAGACTATTTTAATGGACTGTATTTGGTCGCTACTGCTGATTCCAAATTATTAATACGGCTGGGACTATTGCTACTAATTGACAATTTTTTAGTAAAAGTTCCAACCGTCTAAGTATATCTGCAAGCAGCAGTAGCGCGACCATATACAATATTTAATTACAGCTAATTATTATTGTATATAAACGGATAGACTGGATTGGAGCACTCGGTCCGCGGGCTCTGTTATGAGTAAGCTGATTACGGTGCAGCTGGCGCTGCGGCCGCACGTTTAGATTGCTGATGTTGCGAATAGGCTCTGCTTTGTTCTAAATGACTCCCTATCATAAATTATAATCGCAAAACACGTGAACACAATATAATACTAGCTTCTCATCTGAACTTCATTTGCGTAGTTTAAACAAGAAGTGTACATACACTTGAATTTTTAATTGGTATACGAATACGATATATGATGATTGATGAAGAATACGATATATGATGACTGATGAACTGTTGTTCAAGGTGGTGTTAACATAAGTTTAGCATTTGTGTTCATGTCGGTCAATAATGCAACTGACAGGATTTGATCATTACTCTGAGATGACGAAGCGTCGTGTAAGGCGAGGGGTCGTTAGCCTCGCACCGAGACGGACGCTCAGAATGCAGTCGTAGAGGCCGGGGCGTGTGTAATAGTGTACTGTGTATACTGTACACAAAATACATCTAGAGGTACTTAAATTGTAATGAGTCAAATGTTTGATGTATATTTTTATGGTTTATTGACTCGTGTTAGGTTAAATAGTGCAATGAACCACGTAATGAATAAGAATGTCGGTCAAGTATGAAGAGCATGCGCGCGAGCGCACGCGGCGCGAGGCCCGCCCGGCGCCCGCGACACCCGCACCGGAGCCGCGGCCGGCCGGTGACATTGCATATCGTGAAACGCGAACCATTACCTACGTTATATTTATATTCGAAGGAGAGGTAGTATGTATAATTTTACAACTTCAAAATGGGATATCTCGTCAGCTGTTTATTTTTGCTAAAAACGTATTTAGTAACGCCTACTTTATTTATTAAAACCTATCCAATTTCAATGACACATTTAGTCATTCATCACATTTCATATTCGTGATTATTTTCATCCCACGTTCACCAGTTCTCCTAAAATTTGTTATATTTAAATGAAGGCTACATGCCTATAAGTTGAATCTTACACTGATGTATAATCATATAAAATTGTATCAAAATCTGTCTATTGCTTTTTACCCGATTATCGCACATACACAAGAATTAACGGCCGATCATACAATAAAATATTCAAACAAACTGAAAAAATATTACGTCTTCTATATAGAATATTTTTAATTTTACTCATTGAAAGTTCAATGTTGCGGAACTATGCAAAGATTAAAAACCACTGCATCATTGAAAAACCAATATATGATACAACTGATACAATGTATGCTGCAAGGTTTATATCAGAATAAAAAACGGCTGTGTTAAAAGACGAAGTAGATAATTAGCAACGTGTACTACAATTATGGTAATTAATTGAGTTGTGTAATAAAAT
>NC_052119.1:52789-53375 GCF_012273895.1 Zerene cesonia | reverse complement strand
AATATAACTCAACGGAGGCGAATGAGGCAACGGTCGGCACTATAATAAAACGTTCTAGAGATGGTGACATTTAACTAACCTACCTGTAAAAAGTGGAAGTACCCTCTTCCTTTTTTCCTTGATTTTAGAAGATATATTCTAATTGCTATGTTTGTACGACAACGTACATTACTTCGAGGTTTATATTGGACTAAATCATTTATATATTCCTCTTATTCACAAACAAAAGCTGTAAAAGAATAGAGGCATTTAAGATTACCAACAACAAGCAGATAAGTTGTTAGATCTCGGCTGACTTTGAGATCCGGTACAAAGCTCACGAGATAATATCTGTATCTTCCTACTAACTGTACCTAAACCTTTTTATATTCCCATTTGAGCACTATATAAAATTTATAAAACACTAGCTTTCTGCTTTCGGCTTTGTTCACGTTCTACTTTGTGTGACTGTATTTTGAATATTTTAAGCGACTAAAAGAAAATTATGTGTCAAGTTTTTTGGTTCGTTCGTTCGCAAAAAGTATCATTTTGTCCGTGCTATAAAAAGTTTTCAACTTAAATATGATAAATTATTAGCCTCTAAAAT
>NC_052119.1:25980-51789 GCF_012273895.1 Zerene cesonia | reverse complement strand
TGCTTTAATGTTTTAGTTATAATTTTGTTTCTCATTTTATTTTTGTTTTATTCATTTTTATTGTTTTTATGTTGTTTGTTGCTTTCTCTTTTTAGTGTGGTGTGCTTAATAAATGTATATATTATTATTATATTATTATTATTATTAATTAGCCTCTAAAATGCATTAAACGATGACTTCGAAATCCCCTCTCCCTTTCGTAACAATGAAAATGCTTGTCTTTCATCGCCCTCAAAGGTTCAAAGAACAAAATTTAATCGTTGCTTTTGTTAGAAACCAAATTGAAAAGAATCGCTTCGTTTCAAGTGGCCTCGAAGTTCGCAAAATTCGAGGAAAATGATTCGTGTTCCTTGTTTGTTAAAGATATCGTATTTGATAATTGTTATGCTTTGTGATCAAATTATATTCATTGTCAGCTATAATTAACTACGATCAGCAATTATCAGCATGAAGTAATAAAAGTGTATTTGCACGAAAGATTATTGTTATACTAAAACTGTTTTAGTTTTTAAGCATTACAGATTATTGTGTGTGATTCGACCTCAAAATACTCCATACGTTGTCTCTTCCATATTTTTCCCACCAAAATTACTAGCAAAAAGTTGTACGAAAAATTACTGATAGAAAAAAGGCTCTCTATGGAAAGGGAGAAGCAACTGGCAACCGAAGCACATTTTGGATAGATTTAATGTAAAATTTTATAAGTGCATACTTTAATGTGAATGAGGCATTATTTATTTCATTATTAACTAGTGCATATAGATTGTATGCGCTATTTGTTGTAAGACAAAAACATTACAAGCTCAATTGTAATTATAGGGATAATTACTCAATCGGCTGCGTGCTAGATATAAATAAAATACCTTCTATGTAAGAAAATAAGTACTAATTGTTCGAACTACGAATCGATCCCGCCTTGCGCTTAGTAAAAAAATACTTATTATGATATGATACTATATAAATACACGTTAAATTATGATATACAACTTGCGAGTTTTAGAAATTAGACCTTTAATCTTTGCTTTTTTATGATCTCATACAATAAGAAGAATTAAATATTAAATTATTTATTTATTTCTATGTGTTATCTCCAAAGTATAATGTATAAAAACAAAATATATTATTTGACTCAGTATTATCCGTTAACTGATTGTACTATATTTGAGATGTAGAACAGATGATTCGTTGATTACAACATGTTAACTGAAAGGTAAATGGAATGTTAATGATGTTTCATCGGTTGCACAAACGAAAGCTTTGTGGCTCCTCGCTAATCTCAACTAATTCGAGTGAAGGAGGCGCATTCACGAATACCAATGTCATTGTATCATGCGATGGGCCGCAGACGGTCGCGAGGTCACCGAGGTGCTTTGCTGATAACGAGACTCTGGCATGATGTTCATTTATGCTCAGAAGATATAACGGTGCTCATTTACAATTATATTTCAATAGTTAAATCGATTGAAATTGTCTTATAATTTGTAATCTTTATTATAGAAACAAGACCAATTAATAATTAATGACGTAATGGTTCTCGTTCGAATGATTAATTATTAGTGTATGTAATAATAAAATAACAGTTTGAGATGAGATCTTAGTTTGTTATTCGAGTTTCTGTTTGATCCGGAAATATGATTCTTACTCTCAAGATTTTTTGCTGTATAATTTATTTCTGCACTCAAAGTTTTATTACCATAATTGATTTTGGCAAATTGCAACGAACAAAAAAAAATTAAAATTTATGGTTTAAGTATTGTTTTATTGATATTTTTGTAGCTATTGGGAGATTGACGCTTCTATTAGTTTATGAAACTCGAATTCTAGAAGCTTTTTTTGTATTAAACAATCTTGAAACATGGTTCCATTTAAGTCAACAGTGCATACGCAAAATTAATGGAAACCTTTATAAGCGCTTATCTTTTACATAACACCAATAAACCTTAAAAAAATTCCTACCTACTACCTATTACCTAGTATACCTTTTTGATGAATTTACCATACAAGTTTCACCAGACAATATTTTATGAATATACGAGTAGGTGTACCATAATTACGATGGATATTTGCGTTACCATTCAATGCAATACCAACAAGAAAAAATCCACGCTATTCGCAAAAGAATATAAAATAAATGGAGCTGTTGTTGTTATTTATCGCACAACCAACTGAGTAAATATTATTGGGTTCCAGATGTACAGCGGCGCGCTGCTGGCTACGGCGGCGCGGCTGGCGTGGGACCCCAGCACGTACGCGTGGTTCCGCTTCCTGGCGCAGGCGCAGTACCGCGTGTCCACCGGCTACGTGCTGGGCGCGGGCCTGTGGCTCGCCGCTCTCGTGTACCTGGCAGCCGCTGCGCTGCGCCCGCCGCGCCGCGCCGCGCCCGCCTGTCTCAACACGGTACTGCTAGTAACTACTAGTAGGGGCTCTATTTTACACATTCCAGTGATTGATTATTATCAAGGGGCATCATCTCAATTCTGTAAGCAAACGCAACTAAGACGATCTTTGAGGCGCAAAATCAAATAATACAACATTCGTTATGACTGTAAAACGCAAATAATCTATAATTAAAGCTTCAAGGCATGTAAGCGCTCAGCCACCGATATACCAAAATTGCGAGTCGGATAAAAAGCAAATCTCGTGATGGTTAGTTAGCGGTCGGCTTCGTCCTCTAACTGCTAACGTGTAACGCGCCTGTATCACGCAGCTACTTCTTAGCTCAATTTAATGGACAAAGTTTTGTTAGAAATCATCAAGACAATAGATGAGACCTTGCCTGTTCTATATTATTCAAAACTAAACCGTCAACTGAATAATTATGCAAACAGGCCTACTTAATAAATATTGATTTTTATAAATTACTGCCACGCCAGGTAAATATTCCCTTTTTATAGAAATTGTTTTATCTTCAGCAATCCTTATAATTCTTAATCTAACTCTAATTTTTTTCTTTTTTGTAAATCGAAGCACATTCCAAGTCTTGTTTGTTGATGTATACTTTACCTATATAGCCCATATCAAGGGAGGTCATGGAACTGGAGGAAATGGAACTAATGAATAATTCAATTACGTTTGTAAACAAAATGAAAGGGGATTTGTGTAAGCGGCTATTCGTCAACGAATTAACAAAATGTTTCAGCTGTTTCAACCACATTAAGTTGCCTCGCTCGAATAATATATTATTTAATACAGTTCTTGTGAAATGATATCCACATTTCATACTCCATACGTATGGATTACGTGTTTGTGGCGAAGAGTGGCTGGGAAATATTACTACGTGGCATATAGATATGGTTTTAAGCGAAATAAGTTTATTTTCTAATCTACCAAAATTTTATATATTTACATAATGTGTATTAGAGAAAACCTTGCAGGTTTTTGGTTATAGACTTATAGTTTAATAAAGAGCTGAAAGTGAATAATAATAAGTAATACATATATTAAAACATGTAAATTATCTTAAAAGTACTCCTCCACGATCGGTCTGTTGCGCAGTACGCGGTGGGCGTGGCGGTGCTGGCGGCGAGCGAGGTGGCGTACGGCGCGTGGATGGCGGCGACGCTGACGGAGTGGTGGCGCAGCGCGCCGCAGGCCGAGCTGGCGCGCCACGGCCTCGACCTGCTGCACGACATCAAGCCGGCGCTGCTGGCCATCGACCGCTATCGGGACGTCGCCAGGCCCATCTACGCCATGATCGAGGCGAGTGCACACTGCACACTATATGCCCACTGAACGAGTTTTTTCTTGTCTTGTTACTGTCCTACTATCCTATCCTATCCTTCAAATATTATAAATGCGAAAGTTTGTGAGGATTGATGTATGTGTAGCAGCTAGTCCTTTATATTAGTTAACGCTTTATACATAATAGTTTCTTTCATTACAAAAGCGTAAGAAATGTGTACTACATTTGTTAATGTCTTTGTAAACTCAATTAAGAAAACGACAGACACTGTGTGTAGGGGAAATCGCTATATTACGATTTACTTGAATGAGGCCGGTAATTTGTGACAATATAAAATTCAAACGTACCGCGCCACGTAATGTTGAATGTATATTTTATTACATACAAACTTAAATGATAAAGACAAAAATAAGATGCCAGTACTTGTTAGTTCCTTGTCTATTATATTAATTATTGAGGAGTAATAAATGTAAACATGCGCGGGATAGATTTCGGTAATCATATGTAAAGTTTAAAGAAACAGTAAATTTAGAGCGAGGATATATTATTATGCAACCGTGATACAGGCCGGTAAGCAATAAGCATTGCTTTGTCCGTGAATTGAGTTTCTTTGTGAAGCAATTGATATCTAATGATCCATGTGAACTGTTTAATTGGGAGTGTTGACCCGAGCCATATGTCTCATTAGTGCTATATCTTACAAAAGATGCGGAAAACGACAATATTGTTTGAATTATGACGCAGTTATAGTTCTATTTTTCGGGTGGTTTTAGTTCTAGCTTTCGCGGTGGTCAGTTTCATTTGTTGAATATAAACAATGTAAATGAAGTATTGCTTACATTTTTACATAGTGTTTTTGTAGCCGAAAGAAATGAAATTACAATGGTGAAGTGCACGAGACTGATCAACCAATCGACTGCCGATAGGTTGTTTCATTAGAATGGAAACCTAAAGCTTTCATGTTAAATGCTCAAAGGGAAATGGCGGAGTTTAATATTCGTGGATGACAGTAAGGTAAAAACAAATCAATGTTTTGGTTTTCCCTCTATTTAACAAATTGTGTTTCACGTACTGCTTACAATCTTAGTGGTTTACCACAGTGAAAATCACACACCAATGTCGCGAAATGAGCAAATGTGATGATAAGTTTATTAGTAAGTTTCGTTTTCCTCACACATCCCTTCTTTCCAGTCGTCAATCCTTTCCTTATCTCTTACCCCTTAAAAGCGGGCAGCGCAATCACAGAGGCTCTACCTTTGTGAATGTTCGCGGGCGGTGGTGATCGCTTACCATCAGGCGAAGCACCGGTTCAGTTGCCCGCTATGACTGATATTGAAAAGTAACTGATAAATTTAATATAATATACAATATTTTATAACATTTATTCCATAAGAATCATAACTTTAATGATTTACCAAAATTATGTTTATCCTATACAATTTTTGGTCATTTTTGAGTTTAAAATACTACGAAATATTCGTAATATTACTGTAACGTTCAAATTCATTAAGAAAAGAAAAAATAAATTTGAATGTAAATGTGTGAAATATTCCAGGAGGTGGAAGCGCGGGCCCCAAACAACGCGGTGGTCATAGCGGTGTTCGGTCTCGTCGCTCTCATTTTGCAGGTTGCTTTTGAATACATTCTTACTGTTATTTGTTTATCTTTAGATCTATGTTATAAAAGCGTAATTATAACATATTTTTACATTAACAGATAGCAGCTTTCATAATGGCGCGTCGGCTCGCGTGCGCGGCGAGAGAGCGGCACGAGAGCGAAGCGGGCGAGAGCGGGAAGGCAAGTGCGAGCGACGAGGACAGCGATAGTGAGCGCGACCTGGACTCGCCGCGCAAGCCGCCGGGCTGGCACAAGTCCGCCAACCTGCGCATGTACACCATACTCGACAAAATTTTCTAGCAGGTATATATGTATTTAGAGTTTGGTAAGTAGAAACAGCTCCGCAACGTAGGGCACATGTGTAACTCATTCTTGCCTCTCAGGGTCGAGATAGGACTCTCTATTAAGACATAAGTTTAATTCGAAGATTACGTGAAAATTTTGTTTGCTAAAATTAATGATTAACTTTAGTTTCAAGATATTCAAGAGACAATAACACACCTAGAATTAGATAATTTCATACTAAAATTGTGTTTTTTTCAGGAAGAGGACGAGTCCACTCGCGGCAAAAGTCGCGACAGTGGGTCTCGTCCTAAAGTTTTGTCGCGAGTGGAGAGTTTCGACGAGGTCGGCGAGGAGAGCGTGGGCCAAACGGTGCGGGGGCGCGGCGCCCTGGCAGAGGGGCGCGGTGGGCGCGGGGGGCGCGAGGCGCGATGGGACGCCGTGCAGGCGCAGTTCCGGGCGACGCGCGCGCGCCCGAGCGCTCCGGCCGCCGTGCTCATCCTCCACGCAGACCTCTAGCGTAACGAGTGGAGCTGCAGGGAACAGGCGCGGCGCTCGCTCGCTCGTCTTGCGCATCGATGATCGACGTCTCGTTTGGCGAAAGCATTCCATTTACCTGCTATTTTTGTTATGCACAAGTTTCTTAAATTTTTAACTACAGTACGGCTAGGAACGTGTGTGGTATTCAAGTAAATGATAAATCAATTCGATTGATTTGGTTTTGCACGGGAAACGTTACACTGCGATCGATATTAAATGATACGAAAGAGTGCTTCGACTCTCTTGCACATCCATTCTTGCCACTTTGTGAAGTGAAGCAATGATTTGCGTTCACGCTTGGCTGTAGTATGTAATTAAGTCAGGTATGCTTTTGCGATACAAATTCAAAAATAACTAGATTTGGGCTGAAACCAATGTTCGTTGGGTATTATAACTAGCCATAAAAGTACAATAATGAATTTTCAAAAATTGAATTGCATTTAAAGAAAACAATAAAACAAAAGTTTGTAGAGATAAGCCAAGGTCTCCTCACAGGTTCCGACGCAGCGTATCTTATCGAGCGAATTTGCGGATTTGTCAAACGTGTTATCCACTCTGTTATCTATACCTAAGCGTTACGGTTAGGCTAAGTACAATATTCCTAGTGTTCATATTATACGTGTGAGATATAACGAATTAATTCAAACAAAATGAGTTTACGGACACTGCCATTGACAAAGGAGACTACTTATAGTTTTTTAATGTCCTAAATAATTTTTAGAGTAAAATTTATTTAATGAAAATTGTAGTGTGTCAAGTGTCCTTCTGCTCGTTTAGAATATAATTAAAAAAATTGTACAAATATAAAGTGTCACTCACCGTGTCATTCGTTAAAAGCGAAACATCTTCCGCCTCTAATCATTCCATTAAATTACTATTTTTATCGAAACGATTGCGTGGTGAGTGAGCTCAGTTCGAGTTTACCTGTACCTATCGTAGACAAGGCCTCGAGCTTAGGGGCCTCGTGTTTTAGTAAAAAATATAATTGAAAGGCTGTGTGAGAACTCCAGTGGATAAAGCCTCATCGAATAATTTCCACGAACGAACGTTAGCTGTAAAACAGACTGCCATATTGTTTATAGTTAGCTAGTAAGTGCGGTCCCCGAGTACTGACCCATAAGTGATATCTATAGAAGATAAGTCATATCAATGTTTCAACCTTTTATTGTTCTTTTTGCATGTATTACTCTAATACGTAAGATATTTTTATGTACTAAGGTTTCCTAGTTGATTTCGAGTGGTGCTAAAACACTGCATTTCGTACGTAGAATATAACAAATGTAACTCAAAATAAACTATGTATTAAGTTAACAATAACGAGCACAACAGAAAGTATTCTTTCCTATAGATCCTTCGGCAACGTTTACGTAAATGTAGTCAAAAACTTAAAAGGTTATCAATGGGAACGTAATTAAATGCACAAAAGTGAAAAAGATTTGTAGAATGTTCCGATCTTGTATTCTCACTCACGTACTGACTGCGAAGGAAGCGGGTGTTATTTGATCGCGTTGCATTGAAGCGTTAGTGAAGTAAGTCATCTTCCACAATACAGTAATGGTTGTAGACACGTGGTGCCAAATAGCTTTAAGGTCCGCCCGCCCGCGGGGCGACACTACTCAGTGGCGCAACGAATCTCATTCTCTACTTTTGTACTAGCATTAGTCGAAAAATTGTTCATGTATGTAACTAGACAATAAGAAATGGCGCACATCGCCTCTAACTACTACGTAAGACTATTCAAGCAATAAAGTAATATTTTTATACTGTTCACAAACTTTCATTGATTTTCTGCCCACTCTTATGAAGGTTTCCAATTCCATCTTATAAATAATTTAGCTTTAGACTTAACTCAACAAACATTTTCGGTAATTTATTTTGTAAACTCATAATAAAATTTAATTACATTACATTAATAATCCAATGATACATTGCACAGTCACTTCAGCCTTATATATCGAGGCACATAGCAGCGTCCCGTATAGTTGACCCGAGGTCGATTCATTTCGATTTAGGTACAATCGGTCACACCAAATGTTAGTTCATAATGTTATAGTGGAACGAATTGCCACATTGATTGTGAACGAGGCCAAGGTGTGGTCAAAGCTGGCCGAGCGTCCGGTGGATGACGATCTCGTGCGTGTGGTCCGCCGGCCGCTGGTCCACCAGCATCAGCCGCCCGTTCTTGTACACGGCGCGGGGCTTGGCACGCCCGTCTTCACCCTTTCTCAAGCTGAAATAATACAATCGACACCTTATATAATTTAGTTCTTTTATTCACAAAGTTGCCGCAATTAGCAACTCAAACAGCTGAACTCGAGGGGTGTCACAATTTGAATTAGGATGATTGCAAAAGTTTCAAATTAATCATCCTATTCTTATCTCTCGTTTCACAAAACGTTTTTACACTTCTGATAATATCGACATGCTCGCTATACCTTTCCGTAGAGGTTTAATCTTGCATTTATCAATTTATTCTACGCAGTAAGATTCTGCAATTTTCCATCGCTGGAAATATTTTAAATTCAATATTACCAATAACAAAGCGGAACAAAGGCGGCTGCAATCTCCACGTTATAAAAACTTGTAACTGAGGGAGTATGAGCCGTGCACGTGTGTGATGTATACCTGAGCGGGGTGCTTGAGGTGACGCACGAGAGGCTGGCGTAGGAGCGCGAGCGCGGCGCGGCGCGCGGCGTGGCCAGCGCGGCGGCCAGAGCCAGCAGCGCCGCCAGCAGCTCCAGTGCCGCCAGCACGCCGCACATCACCGTCATTATGGGCAAATTATTCGGTAAATCCGTCTCCGCTTCCTGCTAAACATTACTCATACGTTACTATAGTGTATGCTATTTTAATTTTTTTTCTATTCTTTGAAAATTTCTCATTTATAAAGCATTTCAATGCTATAAAAATTAAACTAAAAATTAAAAACATATGAACATATGTCACAGTTATCTTTACACACATTAAAATCTTTACATAATATATAATCAGACCATGTCTGTACATTTAACATTTTTTTAATGGTATACAAGATGGATGTAAATAATTTTTATTTATCTATTTGTGTGTGCGTCAACTACTGGGGCAGATTTTGATAAATTTTCATGATAAAATTTGGTAGAATTACTACAATTAGACAATGATCATGTGTCACGATTCATGCCGGTGTTGACGTGTGTGATGACAGGCAGCACGTTCTGAATAGCGCAACAGACCTGAATGAGGTCGTTGAGCTTGTCGGGCAGCGGGTGCCAGTGGGCGAGGTGGTCGAGCAGCGGGCGCAGCAGGTCGGCGAGCGCGGCGGCGCGCTGCAGCTCGTGCGCGGCATCCGAGCGCGCCCACGCGTGCACGCGCGCCCACACCCACGCGCCCGCAGCCGTCTGCGCCACCAGCGCGCTACTCACGCCCGCCGCGTACTGCAATCACGTGCAAAGTACAAACGAACGAACTTGTAACTCCCTTCACTTGTAACACTATAGTACGTATAAGTGTGAAATAATATTAAAAAATCTCGTGACATGATATATTTCTCATTTATCCATAATACATGAAGGAAGGAAGTATTCGTTTTTTTTATGTCATCGTCGGCAATGGAGCTAGTGGGGCGCCTGATGGTAAGCGCTACCACCGCTCATCAACACTTGGAGAGACGTAAGGTTGATTGCAGACTTTATGCCTCTACAATTGCCCACTTAAAACTGGAAAGGGATTAAGAAAGGATTGACGAGAGGAATGAACGAAAGGAAAAGGATATAGGCCTCCGGCTCCCCAGCTCTTCGAACAAAACAGCAGTATGGTATTTCACGCCGGTTTTCCGTCGGGGTGTGGTACTTTCCCGCTGCGAACTGGCCCAATTCGTATCGAAGCACATACAAAATCGTTTGGTTGATACAATTATGATATTATATGTTAAATAAAAACAATTGCATAAATAAAATGAGAATAAACAAATAAAACAGCTGCAAGACATATTATGTATATTGATAAGTTTTAATCGATGATTGTACTGTTTTCCCTTGGCATTTTTATGCCATGATTATTTGTAGTAATGATTGACTCATAAAGATGCGTCACAAAAGTGACTGTTGGGAATGGAAAATAAATAACAGGGTATACATACTTAGCAGATTTATACAACTAAACATCCATCCTAATTGAAGAATTGGGCCATGAATAATTTGATGGCCCAATTAATATTCTTTAAGATCAAAGTTTTTTCTAAGATTTATTTTAACAAAAAGAAACATATCATTTTATTGTCCTAGTAAACTATTTTATAGATCGATTATGCTTTGGATATCATTATTCAACCGCAATGATGATAATGTCCAAGGGAAAACATAACAGAGAGTACAAAGTGCATACCACGTAGAGCAGCAGTCTCCTGAGGTGTAGGCGCCTCGTGCGCAGCGCCAGCAGGGCGAGGTGCGCGAGCGCGAGCAGCGCCAGCGCGGCGGCGGGCAGCAGCGCGGCCGCCACGCGGAACTCGCGCGGGAACAGCTCGCGCGCCGGGATGTACAGGCTCGGGTCCCAGCGCGCGCGCGCCGCCACCACCAGCGCCGCGCCCACGTACACCTGCACGCGCCACCGCCGCCACCGACGGTCAACCATTCAACTCTCTTTGCGTGTTTTTTAGTTTAAATAAACTATATTGAAGTTTTTGGTTAACACTAGTACAGTTAGTCGTATAGTATTCAAGGAAAAGGCTACCTATCTAAACCCCTTAAGGTATAACATAATAGAGCAGGGCGGAATTGTGTAAATAAGAAACGTTTGCGGTGGTATACGCCTATCTCTAAAATTATAATCATTTTACTACTTATTTTCTATCGTCGTAATTTGAAAGGGCTATGCGGGCGCACCGCATCAGGCGTTCGATAAGCTGTACATTATTTTAATTATTGAATTGCTACCGATTCTTGTTAAATTTAATTTAAATCTGGCTGATCAAAATAGGGTCAAAAGGACTCAATTCCCTAAAGAGTAAAGACGTCGAAGGTAATGAAAGCGTGTGAAAATAAAAATAAAACGTTTAATTTAAATCTATTCCTTTCATTTCTGCTAGATGTCCGCTCCAACTGTAGACACAGCACTCTTTTTTTCAAAATTAAATGCAGTAGGGTTTCTAAATGTACTATGTAGACCACGCTCTAGCATCATCTTTACTCTAAATAAGTAATATCTTTAATGTATAGAACTTGTGATAAAATATGTGTTCTCCACTACGTGGTATAAAACAAAGTCGCTCTCCCTGTCCCTATGTTTACTTAAATCTTTAAAATTACGCAACGGATTTTGATAAGGTTATGTTTAATAGATAGAGTGATTAGAGAGGGAGGTTTATATGTATATAAACATCTATTAAGCTACTCCAATATACTCGTGTGAAGCCGCGGGCAAAAACTAATTTATAATAAGTCACAATATTTTGTACTTACGTAAAAAGAGCCAGTGTACCGTTTTTTATATGTATGTCCTTAAGTGCTTATTTTAGAAAAAATACTATTTGGAAACTTCTAATATCATTCACCTCGTTATTGCTTTAGTTTTTAAAGACCTTTCTATATATTTCACGCCGTTATTATATATGAGTGAGATAGATTAGGTACCTTCTCCGGTGCGACCGGGCCCAATTCGTGTCGAAGCGTGCTCAACTCTCGCATTTTACAGCAATGCGCGAGTCGAGCACGTTATACTTATATACATTTAGACTAGTACCGTTGAATTTACAATGCAGCTGTTTCACATCAATGCACTATAATGTTCCGAAAAACTAAACATTAAATTATTTATAAGCCGTATATTACACAGACATTATTTCGGGAAACTATGCCGCCGGATAGAAATCTAACCTAAACTAACGTGTTTATAATTTTAAGGTGACATTATATTTCTAATAGACAGCTTAGTCTAAGACTAGATGGCGTGGTAATCTTACAATATTTTAGCTTGAATAGTATTTGAATTATTATTACTTTACCATGCTAAAATTGACAAATTACTCATGTGTAATCTCGTGTTCATTTAATTTATAGTAAAATATCCAATCAGGATAATATGTATGACTGTATAAATTTTAACAGCAAAAGTGCGTGGAGCATAATCATACTCTAGATAAGATTTATTTGATTCACGACGATAGCGGCATATATTAACACAAACCATGAGGAGGAGGTTCACGTGCAGCAGGAGCGTCGGGGCGAGCTGCCGGGAGCAGCCCATCGTGCTGACACACACACGCACACTACACACAGACACTATGTATACACACAGTAAGCACTACCGCAATATTTGCAATACGCCAGACGGGGCTAGTGCCCAACTGCACGACGTTGTCTCCTCACTCCGAGGAAAGAGTAATGTAAATAATCTTATCGCTTATCGCGCTTATCATAAATAAACCGCTAACTGTGAGCCCATTGTTGCAGATCGCACGCCCAAAATTATACATGACATACATTTCACTTCATTAGCTTCAATCTTCATAATTCTGAAATATAATTTAGGCTCGTTTAATCGAAACGTTCACCGATATAGATTTACATAATAATGTGACTTCAAATATTTTGTCTATTTGTCATAAAACAGAAAAATAATGGTTTACCACCAGTTTTGAAAGTTTATATCTACAGAGAAGAGCCGGGAAGAAATTCTGTAATTTTTCTTTGAAATCACATCGATACAATAACATATTATATAATATAAATTATATAAATAAATATCATATTATATAAATAAAAATCAATAGCTGTTTGTTAGTCTCGCTAAAACTCGAAAATGAATGCGTGTATTTTGCTAATTCTATATTTATGTTAATCATAATAGCCCAGGGAAGCTTTAAAAGGTAATAAAAATTAAAAAAGGTTAAAAAAATATGGTTCGAGGTTCGCCGTGGCAGCTTCTTTAAAATCATAAAAGTCATAGCAGAGAACTGTCCTGTGATTAAGCGACAACGATCCATGGATTACCATCTTCCATAAATTCATTGATAATGTAGTAGGCTCTCTAAATTTTGTGCTAAAAAGGGTTTTAATCAGCTTATTTAACAAATATTTCGCATACCTACATCGGCGAGATGCCTAATTTCTCGTACGTAAGCATATGCATCTGAACTGATCAATGATATTCTTTTGTTTCATGGAATATAATTTGTTGTAAAAAAGCGTTTTTTGGACAAGGGCCGATAAATAAAACTCATATAGAATACTTCAACATTTATTATTCGAAATTGAGAATGTCAAATGTCCGCGAGCGACGCAGCGCGCGGGCGCGAGCCGCGCCGCTGTGGCCCAGTGCAAAAATATATAACTGTGCCGCTTACAATGCGCAAGGAGTACTTTACAACAAATGTATATCATACACCATATAGCTATCGATAAATATCTACTTCATAGTCAACAAAAATAATAAATATCGTGAGGAAGTCGCGTCGCCCGCTCCGCGCGGCCTGCTGCGTGTCCGCGCGGCTCACCGTGGCTCGGTGCGAGTCGGTGCGACTCGGTGCGGGCGACAGCGACCTCGACCTACTGCGTACATCTACTCATCACACCATGATATGACATCGTATATTATACTTGTACATAGAACATACAATTATTTGTATATGAAGTACTCTCACTCTGTCTGTATATGTATTGAAGTAAACACAAAACGGCGACAGTACGGAAATGATGGCTCATTTATATCTACAAGGTATATATAGTCTATGAAACATCCATAATTCTAGTTAACGATAAAGTTTACAATAACAAATATTCGTTTGTGTGTGCGCTGCGAGTTAGCGCCGGCCGGAGATCGCCAAGCCGCCACTGTGGACTTGTCGCAGTAACTAAATAAAACGTCTAGCGGTCGAGTAACAGCATTTGTAATTCTTGTACAACAATCAGTAGCCTACATTGTATACTAACGCGAGCGACGCAGCGGGTCGCGCGCCACCGCGCGGGCCGCTGCGGCCGCTGCAATTCACATTCATTGTTTGAAAACACTTTATATTTAACACTATACATAAAGCAACAGTCATTTTTAAATATATTTTTGTTACACTTTAGACATGTAAATGGTAAAAAGGTATGTGTTAATACTTTGGAGTAAATATAATAATTCTAACTAATATTCCATTAATTTTTTTTTTCAATTAAAAGCTCCACGATTTAGTAAGAATAGGAATAGATTTACCTATTAAATTTCACAAGAATAATACTACTCATTATGCGATCCCGCATATATACTGAGGGACATCGATTATTATAATACCTAAAAGGTTATCCTTAAGAATGAAATATTATAACAAAATAACATATTATTATAAAATTCACAATTAGCTCAGATCTATCTCAAGTTACTTAGTTGAAACACAAATCGACTACACCGGCCCAGTCAAACATTTACTTTATGTGGGTAATAATAGTAATTTATACGATTATATTTTAGAGTTACATTTTTTTTAGAATTAGTGATTTTATGGGGTTCACAGAGCTTTAGGCAGTTTCTCGATTATACACAGGACATCTTTATATTATAAATTCTCCAATTATACTAGAATAAGTAACAACAGGGATTGCGTCAACCTGCTAGATCATCAATTAATTATAATTTAATAACGTAAAGAATGATGGACAATATTCGAGTTAATTTTTTCTTAGGATTATTTTCATTTTTTGTTCAGCTGTCAATGAATAAATACATAATGTGTAACAAAATTTTTGAATTGACCCGTACATGATGATTTCATTAATATCCTGTCGCATAGGAATATTACTCTTTCCGGAACAAGAAATTATAATAAATGAGTTCATAAATACGTGAGAGTAAGCCGTTTATCGGTAGGAGTGCGCAGGCGCGTTGGGCGGCGCCTCGCTCACGAACGGGTTGGCGGCGCGCGCGCCCGGCACGCTCAGGCTCTCCGCGCCGCTGTAGCTCTGCGGGGATAACATCGCATCGTCATTGACAACCATACTACTCTCTCGAGTACAGCGGTATGGTATGCAATTGTCACCTGAGTGGCGCCGTAGTTGTCGTGGCTGGCGAGGTCGGCGAGGCGAGTGGAGGAGAGCGCGCGGGGTAGCGGGTTGGAGGGCACGCCGTGCGGCGCCAGCACGCCCGCCTCGGCCACTGCGCGCGCGTCCTCGTCGGGCGCCACGGGCGGCCCGCCGTCGTCGCCGCGGAAGTTGACAAAGGCGAAGGCGGCCAGCGCTACGGCGCACAGCAGCCCGTAGCCGGCGAAGGTGCGTGTGGTGCCCCACTTAGCGACGGCGATGCCTCCCAGCACGGCGCCGCAACCGCGCCCGAGCCCGTGGTGCAGCCCCTGCAGTACGCCCTGCGCCGAGGAGCGCAGGCGCGCGGGCGAGCCGTGCGCGATGTACGAGCAGCACGCCGCCCACACGGCCGCGTGCGTCACGCCCTGCACGAACTCGAACGGCAGCACCCACCACGGGTCCGTGAGCCACGAGATGTACAGGAAGCGCACCACGTTACCCGCCAGCCCCAGACACAGCACCTGCGAGTAGCCCTTTTGATGCTAGAATCTCGACGGGTGACTTAAGTTCCAAAAAACCTTTAAGCGTGTTATTGATTTGGAATTCTGTTGTCGAATGTGTAATAACATAATAAGCAAAGTAGACTAAATATATACTAAAGTGTCGATTGTAGTAGATGTACTCTTAGCCTAAACTTTAAGTTCAAATTTACTGTAAATTTTATTCTACAAAATGTTTACTCAACAAACCTGTTTAATCAAACAAATATATTTAGAAATTTAAAACTTTTTAACGGATTTTTAACGCGATTTATACATTATATTATTAACCCGACGTTTCGAACACTTTACAGCGAGCATGGTCACGGGGAGACTGAGATGTTATATGTCTTGAAGGTCATACAAAAATTGTTGTTTGTGAACTACCTCCACCTATTTCTCTGCAGTTGGTATGTGGAGTATTTTTCTGGATGTTGGCAGTATTGGCTGATAGTGTCTTCTGGTCTTTTGGTATGTCTGACATGGGGTTTAAAATTCTTGAACAGTATCCCAGGTATTGGAAAGCTGTAAACCATCTTCTCTATTGAAATTTGGATGTTTTTTAATTTCAATAGCCTCACGTACAAGTCTTGGAAAAATCTATTTTCTCTGGCGAGGATTTGTGGTTGGTCGAATCGTAGGAAGTGATTGTTGTCCAGAGTGTGTTCAGACTTCTTGTGACAAATAAATATATAAATAAGAAATCTGTCAGACTGCGAACGCCTACAGAATGATGTATTTAGAATACTTAATTGGAGCAATCAAAATAAGCTCCATTTCAAAACTGCAAAGTGTTCGGTAATGAATTTTCATCGTACTCGGTCTCCTCTCTTGTATGACTACAAAATAGGTGCGGTCTCAATTCAGCGCAATACGCAAGGGCGGGACTTAGGCGTTTGGTTCTCTTCTGATCTGAGGTTTCGTGAACATATAATACAAACATGTAAAACAGCATACAGAAACCTTGGATTTGTTTTAAGACAGGCTAAAGAGTTTACCAACATTACAACACTTAAAGTCCTATAAAACGCGTTAGTAAGAAGTCGTTTGGAACATAATGCAGCAATTTGGGCTCCATATGAGGACAATACAATTTAATGTTAGAACGGATACAGAATAAATTCATCAGACATTTATATTTCAAAATTTATGGGGTATATCCTTTTTATCCACTGATGTATCCTATCTTATTTGTATTGGGTATGGTGGGGTACAACCAATTAAGTGTACGTCGGGATTTTTCGCTTGCCGTTTATATTATAAGTCTTTTGCGTGGTAAGAAACAGAACTCAAGACTGCTGGAATGTCTGAGTTTTTATATTCCAAAACGAACCGCGTGGAGGCGGCACCGCTCGCCACTGCTGCTGATACCCACAGCACGGACTAACCTCCTTGCCAAAGCACCCATGGTACGAGCAATCCGCATTGTTAATGAAGCGCAAGAAAGAACTGACCTATTTCATTGTCCCGCGAGTGAATTCGCAAGGGTGTTATTATATTTAAGCTGTTATAGTTAGAAAATATATTTTAGTTAATCATGTATCTAGTATTTAAGTTAATTAAGTTTGTTGTAAAATTATTTTTTTTGTATCACTGTCGCATTGGGCTTGTCCTGGTATGGCAAGAGATTTTTATAAATAAATAAATAAAATAAAAATAAAAAAATATGTAAACACGTTTAATCAATAAACCTGTTGAGACTTGTACTTTCTCGGAGTCTTGGAAATACGCCATAGTCTGCCCAGTCCCCAAGAATATGAACGAAGTAGGCATCAAAGACTTGAAGCCAATCAGCATCTTACCGTCTTTCCAAAATTTGGAACTCAATGACATTCTTTCTCTACATTAATCCGGTTTCAGGAAATCATAGAGCACTACCACCACTCCGCCATCTTAAGTTGGTTTATAAGTTATTTATCAAGTTGATAGCAATCTGTAGAGCTAACTACATGCTTTAGTAAAAAAAAAATAAATCATCCCTTGAAATAAATACAGACGTACCATAAGAATCGATTCTGGGGCCAATTTTGTTTATGCACTGCAAATATCATATGTACACGAATGACTTGAAACTAACTATACATCTCATTCCATCCCAATCAGATTAATTTAGTTATGATTAAAATCAACGATTACATAGAATATCTAGTTGGACCGACACACCTAGTTTTGAACCCGACTAAGTCCAAATGTATGGTATTGGGAGCAAAAACGTTAATCCAAAAAGTTTTATCCGTAACCCAGTTGTGCACATTAAAACGGTACCAATTGAGAGAGTTGTGTCGATGCGTAACCTAGGAGTCTTTCTTATTGGATGATATGCATCTTGAAGAATACGAATCACACAATTTTGATATAAATTGCGTGATTTTCCAAGTGAAGACTTACGCGTGGGGCTTCGTGAGGCTTTGATCTTGTCAAAATTTTATTATGCAAATGCACTTTATGTGAAGAGGTTATTATTAAGAACTGAGACAAAATAATAATTAATTATATATGAAAAGGTATAAGAATGTCAGGTACTTAACGTACTTTTAAATACTAACACCCACTATAGAATGTGTTCACTGTTGAAACAATAAACTCATTTGAATTTTTTGAATTATTGAATACACACTTGGACCAAAAATAATAAATATATGACCACAAATTCATACCTTCACATGCCCCATCTGAGTGATCAGTTTGAAGCTGAAAAAGTAGGCGAATATCTCGGAGATATGGTTGATCACAGAAGCCACTCCAAACAACGTTGGAGATCCGCCGATGTCCTGTAACGGAAGCGATCGGACTTTTGCATTTTTTTCCGTAACTTCCCGTTTTTATTTTTATCCATATTTCATGCTAAAATGCTTCAGTCACAAATCGGTAAAAGGTTAATAGTAAGACCAACGAATTGATGTCTTGCGTTAGCAACTTACGAAATCATAAATAACAACTGATTACGTCTCGGTAGTTATTCCGGAAAAATTCGAGTTGTTATATAAATTTCAATTAATGTTACAAAAATACGGTAACTCATAAAGCTGGAGGATAGAAGGTTACTCTAACAAAACAATTTACATTCAATTTTATAATACGAGTAAAAACTACATGACTCATCTTAAGATCAGCTACAATGGTAACAAAGTATAATAGGTTTCAAACCAAGTTTTAAGGCATGGTTCTGGACCAAAGGTGTAGTTGGAAGTCGCAGGTGGATTGTGTTCGTTCGCTCTTAAATGATTTATGTTTGCATTGCGGCGTATCTGTAACACTGTCTCTGACAATGCTGCTGTACCCAAATCACGGTTTCACAGCTTCATTGATGAATTAATGAATAAAAAAGACTAACATAAGGAATTCTGTAAATATAAGCTTTAAATCGAGATCTTGCGGGTGCCGGTACCCTTGGTAGCTGCAAGCCGATTTTTCACCGGCTTAGAATACTTACTGTAGGTACATTAAGTTTCGAAGCCACAATTTTCGTAAAATAGAATCATAAGTTCCTTGCAACGTGTAAGTCTAGCTCACTTTACATTCCAAGGGTTCCGACGCGTTTGCGTGTGCTTTTGTGTAAAACTTAGGTCTTTAACAGGAATAGCTATGCAATGGCCATATATCATATTTTAAACAATTTTATAAGGATACCACAAAGAATAAGATACCACAAAAAAGTTAAAATAGCAACTTATAAATTCCTTAAAGACAAATCTTTCTACAAAATAGGTGATTATCTAGGATCCAAGTTTATATTATGTTAAGTCTATCTAAATGCTTCTTTGTTGTTTGCTTTGAAAAAGCTACTTCTAAACTAAGTAACTATCACCCTAAATGTTATCGAAAGTAAGTTGTGTTAAATGAATACGAAATAAGACGGGAACTTTTTCACTTAATATTACATGCAAGTAATGCGGTCAGTATTAAATATTAACATTTGTAACATTCCACTATATTTGAAAGCGATTAACTATAATATTTAAAAATTGCTTAAACATTTTGTATGGTATTTAAATAAATTATTCAATTACCTGGAGATGCCAAAATAGGAACGTAAAGATGAGGCCGATGCCGAAGCCCATGAACCAGGCGACGAGCAGGAAAGAAGCCGCCTTCACGTTCTGAAACTGCCGCAGCACTGTCACCCACTCCGGCATCTCGCGTGTGGTCTGGGCGAACACCTGTGGACAATTCATGTTTAATCATTTCATTCCTTACCTCATTCCATATGTGTTAATGCCGTACGCCAGCTTTAACTATGGCATCTCCTCAACAACTTTGAGTGCAAACAATCACGGATGCAATTACACTTAGTCGTTAATATCTTATATCTTTAAACGAGCAATTAATAATTATTATTTAATATTTAAAAAATATTAAAGATATAAGATAATTAATAATCTTATACCTTTAAACGAGCAATTCTTGTATATATATATATAATTGGAATCTCGGAATCGGCTAAAACGATTTTCATGAAATTTAGTATATAGGGGGTTTCGGGGGCGATAAATCGATCTAGCTAGGAATTTTTTTTAGAAAATGTCATATTCGTGTTTTTTTTCCTGACATCTATTGGTGAATAATAAAACTATTTTGCTTCGTAGATAGCTGGACAACTAAAATAACACATAGGCACTTTTTATACCGATATTCCTACGGGATACGGACTTACGCGGTTTCAACCGCGGGTCACAGCTAGTATATTAAATAATAGATAATTCTTGTATATTATATTGTATCTATGTATATTATATTGTATATATATATATACAAGAATTATCTATATATATATATATTAGAAAATGTCATATTCGTGTTTTATCGCCTTAAAATTAGCGACTTATTTTTATTTTTAAGTACGACGAATTATTTTTTGGCGAATAAAAAAACAAAAAACACACACCAAACTAACGAACACACACAATAATAGTCTTAATAGGCTTGTCAGTAGATCTAATTGGGTTCTCCTTTTTACCTTTTTTATATCCTCATCATCTAACTTTTTATGTATGTATAAAGTTTTCCTAAAATAAGTCTGTAATTCTGTCCACGTTACTAAACACCAATACAGCTCAAATTGTTTGGGAAGAGTCACAGTTAAAATAAGTTCGTGAGTCAGGGTCTCCGTTGAGTTAAAATGTACGTTTTCCAGAACAATAAACTTTATTATATGTTTACTTAGAGTTACAGTTGTAACATAAGTGATATCTGTTAAATAATTACTTTGAAAGCAATATTACACAGAGCGACAATATTTCTTGAATTACAATTTATTAAAATGTAATAAAACTGTAAATATGTTGTTAAAATGAACTCGAATACCTTGGCGTGCTGCAGCGGCGGTTGCTGGGGCGGCGGCGCGCTGGTGTCGAGGCCGGGCAGCTGCAGCTGAGCTGCCAGCTGCTCCTGCAGTCGCTCCTCCTGCGTGGGCTCCACCGTCGCGGGCTCGGCCGGAGTCTCAATACTCATTGCCTCGTACTTAAACTTTATCTGGAAAACGCATTTGTCGCTCACAACTCATAATTAAACGACCGGATACACATACGTATTATATAGGAACGTGTCGGGCAGTTCACCTGCGTGGCAGTGATTAGAGCGGCGCCCATAAGCACAGAGAACGTCGCGAAGCAGATGGTGTAGTTCTTTTCGTAGCGCTGCGGGCCTCCGCACGGATGCGAGCTGAACGCCGTACTGTGGTCCAGCGCGATGCCAACGAAGAACATAGCCAGCCCCCAGCCCAGCGAGCCGAACATGCGCTGGTGTCCGTACCTTATCGACAAACAAAGTCTTTAACGAAGATGCTCTGTTACAGTTCAATTATAAAAAGAGTAAAAAGATATATCTGGACTAAAAATGGGGATGATTGAATATAAATATCTGTATGTGTATTGTTACAATACTTTTAAAGTGATCATTACCTATCAGCATCCTCGCCGAGTAATGTGATGACGGCAGAGTCGGCTAAAGTGATCGCAGGAGCGCTGAAAAACTCGCCGATTACGACGAGCAGCAGCAGCAAGAAAAATGTCTTTTGTATGTTCGGAGTGCTGTAGACAATGAAAGAATGCAGCGGAGTGACCCATTTCGAATTAGTTTCAGGGTTGTAGTTTTCGGCGTCAGACACGGGTAGGGGCGAGCCTTCCCGTCCCGCCGCGGGGCCGTGGAAGGAGCGCGAGTAGGTCATCTCGTCCTCGTCGTAGCTCGGCGCCACCAAAACGTACGCAGTGCTGTTAACGGGCTGCACGCACGCCACCGCGCTCGGCTGCACCCAGCTCAGCGGCAGCGTGAATATGATCCAAGCTCCCAGCGAAGCCAGCAATAGAGTTCTGCCTTTCTGCCAGCGGTCGGCGAGCCCTCCCCAGAAGGGCGCCGAAAGGAACTCCACGAATGGCCTCGTCCCTATGAGGAGCCCGCACTGGCCTGCGTTCATGCCCATCTGCTTGAAGTACACGCCCATCAAGGGAAACAAGGATCCAAAGGCGGAGTAAAAGAAAAAGTAGAAGGTCTTGACGGTGAGCAGCTCGGGGTCGACCGTGCCGGCGCCGCACATCATCTCCAGCAGGTCGCTGCGGCCGCGTACCTTGTGCGTGGCATCCTTGGGGGCGGGGTACCTACGACGACATTAGCAGTCATTCAATTAACAATTTTTTATTCATTCATTCATATACAATTTACTTATCTTTGGTATCGTGTGGTATTAAGTGCATGTAAATTAAACATAAATTCATTAAAATATATGTAAATGTTGAATGTAGTAAGAGACTTTTGTTATAAATTGATGACATAAATTATATAATTATTCGATGCTTTATACTTAGTCGAGATGGATTTCAAACATTTATGTGACTTCTACAAGTGTGCTATAACTTTATACCGACTCTCACAACAGACTATTTGTGCAAATGTGTTATACACAAAAGCAATTGTTTTAAAATCAACCACTGGCTTTATTCCAACTGAATTGTATATAAATCTCTGTTCTTTAATCTATAGGAAAAGTAGGTAAAGATATAATGTTGTTATATCACTTTCATTTCACAATTGATGTCGCGTTCGCACTTTACCTAAAACTAATTTAATATGTTAATTGCAATATAACGGTAAGGCACAAATAAATCGTTACTTAAAATGGCCACCTCTTTTACACATTACAATATACCTCCTTTCGTTTCGAAAAACAATTGAAAACGATGACGTAAGATAAGAAAAGAGAATCACAATAAGCAGGTATCAGACATTACTTGGTGTATTTACTGTGCATACATTTCTGCAGAGTTCCTGTTAAGATTTTTTATTTACTAAAATAATATTTATCTTGAAACGAACGATTATTAGGTACATTATTTTGGAACGATTTCTAAAATGAGCATTTAAACATATCTAAGCGACACGTAGGGTAGGGTGTACGGAGTCAGTCGTGTGGCGAGAGGCGAGCGCACCTGGAGGTGTCCACTTCACCGAACTCCTCGGGGTTGACGATGGGGCGCGCGGCCCCGGGGCCCACAGGCGCTGCGCCCTGCTGCTCCATGCTGCACCGCGCGACTGCCGCCCGCCGCCGCCGCCGCCGCCACCGCCACCGCCGCGCGTCGATAGCGCCGCGCCGGCGCGCTGCTGCTGCGCGCGCACTCGCCCGACGCTCGAGCACCTCTACTGATTGACATCTTCTTACACTGACGTCACCGCTCCCGGAAAATCGTTTACAGTATTGAGAGCTAACATTGCAGAATTTATCTTATTGCGATAACGGGTGAACAGAAGATTGAAGATTGAAAAAATATCTATGTATATAAAAATGAATCCCTATTTCTTGGTCACGCCATCACGCGTTAACGGCTGGACCAATTTCAAAAAATCTTCCACCATTAGAAAGCTACAATTTTACTGAGTGAAATGATATGTACCACGGACGAAGACAACAAGTACTGTATAAATTTGATTTAAATATTAAAATACTAATTACGTTAAAAATACTCGTGGCGATTGGCATACGAGGAATAGCAACTTATGATATAAAAAAGGATTGTTTATTATAAATCCTAGAGGTCTGTTAGTATTCCATTTTCAAATGCTTATCCCATAAAAAACAAAAAAAAGGTGTGTGTGCGATTCACACACGATAGAAGTGAACTTCAGTAAATCGACAAAAGAATGAGATGGATATATATAAAAAGATAATTAAAAATAATATTTGTTTAACAAATAGGAGAAACCGATAATATATATTAGTATGTATATTTCTGTCTCATTCTTTGTCGGCTTCATTCTACACATTTTTGTATTTGTGTCTCTTACCTGTCGTTTTTTCCGTTGCATCAGGTTTGAAATCGCAAAGATTCTAAAGACGTTTCACTTCTAAGCATTTCAATGCTATTAAACTAAAAATTAAGTTTCACTTCAATATTAAAAAAAAAAAATAACAGTTTAAAAAAACTAAAAAACACGCTTTTTATAGAAAACCGAACTAAAAAATAGAAAATAAATTTAAATGAATTTAAATTAAGAAAATAGTGTTAAAAATTTCAATGAATATAAATTAATAATAGTGTGAGTAAAAAAAAAAATATTTTATTTTAAAAAAAGCGTGGGGTTGCAAATTGAAAAATGGAATAATTTTATCAAATTAGTGTATTGTCATCGGTCCTCAATAAATCTACAAAGTTTGAACGAAATCTGGCCGTTTAAAGTGGGTCAAAATCGCGCCCAAACAAGTCGGTTACAAACAAACATACAAACAAACATAGAAACATACAGGTGAAGAAGAAAAAAACAATTGTTAAACGTTGTAAGATCCATGCAAGATCCATACGAGATCCAGCAACCGACTTGGTCGGTTAGTAATTTAATCTGTCCCATCTTAACGGACCTTCCGTCTTAAATTATAACGTTGCATGAGATAAGGAATACAACGTGTTTATACAATGCTGTCTGAGTTACTGAAAATTCAGGCTTCTGTTTTAAACCACTACGAAATTATAGGGATCGAAAATCGCTTGAATTCGCTCTTTCGCTCGCTCGACTTGGCGAAAAAATTATTGAGGTCTCCACCTTAACAGCGTGATCTACGCCACACTTGTTTTTTAGTTGGTGCTCATTTTTCGTACTGCATACTGTATATACTGGAGTTTTGACATGAGCTGATGGGTAGGATGTTTCCGCTAATACGAACTCTTTTAATGATATAAAAAATATCCTTAAATGTAAAGAGATGCAATGTACATTTTTCTACAATAAGACTTCTAAAAACATGTTTTAACTTTTTAATTGGAAATCTGTTTTATATGGGATCCTTGGTAGTTTTAAAAGGAGGAAGCAAAAATTCGGTAATCATATTAGGTACACATAAAATCGTGTGTGTCTCAATAAATAAATATAACACAAGTTATGATGTTTTTAAAAATATGAAAAGAAGTTTTCATAAACATCGCAATAGAAAGAAGAAAAAAGAACAAGAAAAAAATAACATAGGACAAACAAAAATAAATCAAATTGTAATTTAGAAAAGAAAAAAATGAAATATCCACATTCTTGTAAGCACAATATAAAACGTTTGTGTAGTTGTAGTGTGCGCTGGATAGGGTATCACTACCGCAGATAATAAAATACGTAGAGAATTATGTTATCTGTGATAAAACTATACCAGTCACTACATAGCTACTTACATATAACTTATTTTTTATTTATATGTACAATCCAGCTAATATTCAGAACGTTAGGAACATTTCCTTAGGTGAATATGAATCCTAATAATAATATGAATCCCAATTCGTCTTAAATTAATTGTTGATCATTTTTTATAGCAGTCCCCTCAATTGATTATGTGTTTTTGTATGCATTAGTTAAATTAATGAAGCCCTAAGGTGGACACATAAATAATAATATTATTAAAAGGGTGTCCATTAATTACGTGAAGTGTTTTTGCAAATTCCTGTCTTCCCTTCAACGAATGTGTCAGCGTAAAATTGTAAACACAATTCACCGTTCAAGTGTAAATCCAATTTTCGACGCACTTACAAATTATTCATGCTTAAACTCCAACAAACTTGACCTCCTTTGATTTGGACCCAATATACGTATTCTTAATTTTAACTCATATTATATAATATATCATATTATATATATTTAATTTTATAAATATTTAATTTTACCTGACCTAAGATTTCATATGTTTATTTATTTATTTATTTTATTTTAT
>NC_052119.1:15866-24980 GCF_012273895.1 Zerene cesonia | reverse complement strand
GGACTTACGCGGGTGAAACCGCGGGGCGCAGCTAGTAATTTATATTAGCATACTTCAATTGGTACTTATAAATTATATCCAAAAAAGCTTCTAACGATAATTCTTGTAGGAATAATCCGATGTTGTGGATTGGACTGAGTAGAATTTACAACTTTTTTGTTATAATAATAAGAAATCATTACTACAGGCATTACTGTTTAATACATAAAATTAATAAATAATAATTTCACCGGAATATTAACAATTTATTTATAGCCCATAAACATACAAACATACAGGTGAAGCTAATAAGAAGCGTGTAAAAATAATGCTCCATATGTATAAATATGATTAATAATTAATTATTTATGTAAAAGTTGACAATTGTACGCCACATGGCAGATCACAGTAGAACTTTATATAATGTGATATCTTCCTTATAACCTGTGAATCACAATAAATCATTTCGAATTTGAATTTGAAGTTATCACAGCGCAACTCACATGCAGTGCAGATAGTAGGAGATCCCAAGATGCTAAATGTGTATTTACTCGTGCGTCTTGGAAACTTATTGGAATTCACAGATTTGATGATAGCAAGAAAAAAAAATCTATAAAGTTTTTAATTTTAGCGTTGGAGAAAAGTTTTTATATATTTTATTTATTGTAAAAAAACCACTCATAGATTAGATTTTGATATTTTGAATTCTCTAGCATATCACTGAAATAAAATAACATTATTCTTACGATTTATGTGGCAATTTTGTGGCTATGAAGTAGAGTAAAATTATTAAAAAAATATTACTCGAGCGCGTCTGATAAAGAAATTAGGGGTTAATTACAACACAAAAAGTCCATATTTCGCTAATCTGACGATTGGAGAGTAGCCTTAGAGAATTATCTCTATTTCCTGCGGCTTCAGAGAGCGCACCAACCAATATTAATTGCTAATTCTTTTTGGAGGTACTTAGCAATAGATAAGGTTCCTTCCCTTAAAAAATCTGATGCGCTCGAGTAAATCTCAAATCCCCTCTTGGACTTCCCTACTAAGACGAATTTCCTTCAATACAATAATGATTGAATGAATAGAGAATGTAAAAAAAGATAGACATTGCTTGTCATTGCAAAGTCTGTCATTGCTTACTGTAAAAGCGGCTTATCCTATATTTATACAAGACTCAGACATATAACGAAATGCCTTCGTAAACATAGATATAAATGTTGAACGTCCACGGTTAACTGCAACCTATCTGGGTGTCGGTGTGGTGTGTCGCGCGATGCGCAAGCTGGCGTTGTGCATGGAGCAGCGGCGCGCGCTGGGCCGCCGGCTCGAGCGCGCCGAGCGGCCCGAGCGCCGCTCCTCGACCTCGTCCGGCGCGCTGCCCGCGCTGCCCGGGCTGCCCGCCTTGTCCGTCTGCACCGAGCCGGGCGAGCCGGACGGGCGCGGCGCGGGCGGCGGCACGAGCGGTCCCCGCACCGGCTTCTCCGACTGGTCGAAGCGGAACACGAAGCGCAGCTCGGCCCAGTAGCTCGCGGCGAAGGACGCGGCGGGGTCGCGTGGCCGCCGCCACGCCGTCCACGCGAGGTCGCAGCACGACACCACTATGCCCAGCGCGCACCCCACCACCAGCACCAGGAACAGCCCCAGAAAGTTGCGCATCGTCAGCTCGTCGTTCGACGGGTCCGCGTTCGGCTGCGCCGAGACACGATTATAAAAATAATTAAACCCATTTATTATTATAAAGCAATTAAAATTTTTGATAAATGAAAGTTGTATTTCTTGGAAAAAAGAGGATGAGATATACCTGACAAGCCCCGCCGCCGTGCTTCTCCTTCCACCAGCGGTGCTTCATCTCGCGCAGCACGCCAGACTCTTGCAGGTTCAACAACGCCAAGTTCATCGAGTGACGATACTGCGAATCTAAACATTGCAAATGTATTTTATAGCAATCGATTAAATGTCATGCTCATTTGTTAATAAAACAAATTACGTACAACAATGTTAAATTTATTATTTAGACGTGAAGTATTAAGACTAATATGACTTCAAATATGTCTTTTTTCTGCCACCAAGCAATGGAGCTGGTGGGTCGCCTGATAGTAAGCGGTACCTACCACCGCTCGTGAACATTTGGAGAGGTGTAAGGTCAATTGCAGACATTACGCCTCTACGAATGGATTGATTATATATTATATGGATTAAGAAAGGATTGACGAGAGGAATGAAGGAAAGGACTGGGAAGGGTAAGGAAAAGGATATGGGTCTCCGGCTCCCCCACTCACCGACCGAAACACAGCAGTATGGTATTTCACGCCACGCACATCAGTATGGTATTTCACGCAAAATTCAAACAATTTCAACACAATTTGACAAATTGATTATTTATTTATTCTTCATTGCACTTATTTAACATTAAAGAAAAAGAAAAGAGACAAATAAAGCTTACTAATCTAAGTACAATGGGCGGTCTTGTCGCTTAGAGCGATTTCTTCCAGACAACCTCGGGTACAATAGAGGGCTATTATAATAATAATTTCCAAAGTATACATGACAAATGAATTGGGCTTACTGGAGAAACCACATGAAAGCATCACTCCGCTCACTCTACCTTAAGCGTCTGTGGAAAAAAGCTAACTCGCGAAAACGCTTAAAACTTTCCGCATGCGTATGCAGAAAAATATGACGAGTGTTACGAATAAGATGGTTAAGATGGTTAAGATATAAGTTGCTTGGACTATATCGTAATTTTATCTTAAAAGACCTATCGTATGATAGCATACATACCACGTGCAAAAAGAATCGCGTCAATCGTTTGAAAAGTCACGAAATTGTCGGTTAACAAAATATAAACTTACTTTTCTTCATGGCAATTCCGTAACCCTTATTGTCTAGTAGCTCTCCGACCTTAAATAACAAATGCTTCTTAATAATTGTGTTCCTTATTTTATTGTATACAAACATTGATATTTTTACAGACCATAGTGACTTCACAGTTTCGCTCTATGGTATACTCAATGGTGGTAGACTCCGCGAAAAATGCGTACTGTTCTTTCATCACCCTGGTAACAAATATTGCATGAAGATGGTACATTATAAGCTAAATTTGACACTTCATGTCCGAGTGATTCCATTATAATTAATTTCTCTTACTTTTCAATGCCTGCTTCGTTGGACGACGGCATTTCCTGCTGCATCATCTTTTGATACATACTTTTGTATAAATCGTTGTTCGAAAGCTAAAACAAATAAAAATCTTGAAAATATTAATCACACTAAATATCACACTAATATTATAAATGTGAAAGGTTGTTTGTTTGGATGTTTGTCCGTTAATCACACTGAAACTGCTCAACGAATTTTGATGAAATTTGGTATACAGGCAGGGTATGAGTTTATTTGGGTGATAGGATACTTTTTATCCCGATTAAATGCTCCCTTGGGATAAAACGGGAATCTTGATATCCAGCCGGAGTCGGGACGAGCGTTCAATCTATACTTATACTCGCTGCACCCCGCGGTTTCACCCGTGTAAGTCCGTATCCCGTAGGAATATCGGGATAAAAAGTTGTATTATTCCACTTGTCCAGCTGTCTACGTACCAAATTTCATTGCAATCGGTTCAGTTTTGAAATTTCTTTCACCAAAAGAAAGCTGCAACTTGACTGAGTGACACAGTCTGTATAGGTACCGCGGGCGAAAACGGACCGAACATCTAGTATTAAATATTTTAAAAACTTTTAGTAAGACATTTGTTTCCGTTATATACTATATCCTTAGTTAAATTTAAAATGTAAAATTTATAATGATGATAGGTAGATGTAAGCTGAGTGAACTTTAGGCTTCACATTATATTAAAATATTATGAAATAAGCATTGTAACTATTACATAGCTGTCTTTATCAACTTATGTAAGTACTAGCTGCGCCCCGCAATTTCACTCGCGTAAGTCTGTATCCCGTAGGAATATCGGGATAAAGGATTGCCTATATGTTATTCCAGTTGTCCAGCTGTTTACGTACCAAATTTCATTGCAATTGTTTTTGCGTGAAAGAGCAACAAACACACACACATCCTCACAAACTTTCGCATTTATAATATTATAGTTGGAAGGTAGGAAGTAGCATTAGTAGGATAGGATTCGTAGGAAGGAAGTAGGATAGTACTATAATTATTTATTTATTTTATTTATGCAGTATTTGTTTCCCTTTGTTTTTCTTTGATTTTAATTCAACTTTTTGAGCGTGATGGCGAAGAGCGATAGATAGGAAAACTAAAAAGTATCACCGCTGTGCTGGTCGTGTTGGGGGTGTTAAGTTATTTTCGTTACGGAATTTCTGGATTCGGTCTCCACGCATAAGGCCCGCGATAGAAGCTATGCAATAGCTTAAAAATATACCTCGAAGAAAGTGAAAGTGGATCCGCCGGCCTTGGCGCCGTAGGTGATACCGAGGTCATTCTCGGCGAGGTCGCGTACGTTGTGGATGAGCTCGTTGGAGGTCTTGGTGCCGAGCAGCGTGGCCAGGTTGGCCGTATACGAGTTGACGATCACGATCGCAAAGATCCACCACGCGCTCGCCACCGCGCGGGACCCGTACGCGCTGAACACAATTCAATTATACTGGTACTATTTAAAAATAAAATATAATAATTCGTCGTCGAAGTGGGGGAACCGGATGTCCTTTAACCTTTTCTCTACCCTTCCCAGTACTTGTAGAAAAAAGGAGTCAGCAATCTATTTACAGAGGTGTCGTAACAGGATAATCGGTGATCCACCACCAAACGCTTCACTCGCAACTTCTTTCTACGTATGCCGATTTGGTACGATTTACCACCTATGTTACATTGGAGCCTTCAAGAAAATACCCTATATGTCACTAAAAGGCCGGCAAAGCACTTGTTACACCACCCGTGTTACAGACGTTTATGGGTGGTGACTGCTTAAGACTAAACAATTAAAAAGCAACCAAAATTTTCTGTGAAGTGCTTTTGAATATAAAGTAAATTAGCAGGCAATCCGCGCGTGATTACATGGGAGGCGACAACGACTACCGCGCTCCCTCCGGCCGTATAAATACATCGCGTCACTCGCTACCCTCAAAATAATAATTTCATTTTTTCTATTCCGAACAGGCGACCAACTTCCTTTGCCACCTATGACATAAAACAACTAAGTATAAAATTATATTCTTATGTACGGAAGAACGAGCAAATTACTAATTACCCTGTGGAACGATAAGAGTAGAATTGATCGAAGTTATAAGTTAGAATGATAAATTTACATGAGATACTTACACGGGCGCAATTTCAGATCCCTGCATGAGCACGGCGCCCAGAATGAACCAGAGCGCGTTGGAGATGGTGAACTGATTCTCGAGCGCGGCGGCCTCCTCCACGCACGGGTACGGGTTCTGCCACTCCTCGGGGCACAGCCGGCCCACCACGTACAGCACCAGCGACGTGCCTAGGTACGCGAAGCCCAAGCACAGCCACACCTGCGCACGGTACTGCATGCTATTTGCTATCCGGCTTAGTGAAGTAAATTTCTTATAGTTTAGAGCTTAATAGTGCTCAATTTTGAAACCTATATTCTCTCATTTCTGACTCTCTTGACTCAATTCAGACTAAAAAAGAAAAATATGGAGCAGAAGAAGAAGATGACTCAATTCCTAGCATACTCATCATCATCGTTATCATCAGCTCATATATGTTCCCACTGCTGGGACAGAGACTTCCTATGAGTCAAGTGCAGGTTGGCAGATGTCACATGTCGTCGCCTGCACTACTTTTAAGCCTAGCAAGCTTGTAATTTATAAAGCATTTCATTGCTATAAAACAAATCAACACTTCCCTACTACTTACAGCAAATTTATGTATATAGTTTTTTTTTATGTAATTTTATTTAAATATTCATGTAAGGTTGGCATAAAGTTGCACGATATTATGTAATGCGTAAGTCGGCGAGATGGAACGAACCCCGCTGGAGAAGGGCAGCAGGAAGGCGAGTAGCGCGGGCTTGGGCGGCTGCGGCTTGCGGAACAGGATAGCGATGCCCAGGTTCATGAAGGGCGTGGTGAAGTCCACCGCTTTCTCGCGCTCCGCGGTTATCGTAAGGTCCGTCACCGCGAAATCTATGTCCTATACCGCATAACATACATTAGCTCAAAATAATGGATATGAGGGATAAATAAATATTGTTATTACATGAAGAGTTATTGTTATTACATACCGAAGTTTCAGATTATCCCACAGTAAATAATTATGGAAGTAAAGATACCTTGTCTTCCATGAGCCTCTTCATCATGCCGTCCCACTGGCCCGTTGTCTTGTTGTAGGAGCCGTAGCGGCCGTCCGGCTGCTCCACGAACGTGTAGTTAAAGTGCAGCTGGCGCGCGAGCCGGTCAATTAGCTCGATACAGAAACCTGGTTTAAGTATTACCATACAACAAATTAATGAAGGTCACACCGACACATCGCTTAATTTATTATAAAAGATAGTTTTATTTTCTCGTTTACCAAATCTTTTTTACAAGAAACAATATATGAGGTTACAATAAACCTTCGTAGCGCTCGTTGCCAGCGAGGCGATCGGTCGATTGTTGTCTCATGACGTATGGTTTATTCTGAAAATAAATAAAATATTATTAAAAAAATTAAAATGTATAAATTTCAAACGATCTTATAATAATTAATTAAAATAAGTATTACCGGGGCGATGAGCACGACGAAGGTGCGGTTGACCATGGAGTCGCGCGGCGGCGGCGGCGCGGGATCGCGAGGGCGCCAGGCCAGCCCGTCGCGCGGCGCCCACGCGGCCGCCGTGCGCAGCTCGCCGCCCGCGAGCAGCTCGGCCGCCTGCAGCGCCACCTCGCGCCGCGCACCTCCCGCCTCCCAGCGCAGCGCCAGCTCGCTGCTCGCGCCGCCCCACTCGCGCTGCAACGGCCACAAGCGTCACTCTCGAGCTTCGACGTACTACACTCTAAGCGCGCCCTCGCGGTGCCTCACCGAGCGTATGTAGTTGAGCAGTGTGTCGGCGTGGAAGGCGGCGGTGCCGCGCTCGCAGGCGCCGGGCGCGCCGCCCGGAAGCTGCAACAGCGCCAACGCTTCCGCTACGATATGCGCCGCGTCGTACGCCAAAAGTAGGGCAGTTGGCGGGTTCGCGACTATCTACAAATAATAATATTTTAATGAACATGAGTACGCATAGCAAAACGAATTCTCAATGCTTATACCTGTTGTAACGTCCAGTTGGTGGACCAAAAAAAATATAACCTACACCAGGTTCCTCATCCTTCATCCTGGTATATATATTTATATATTTAATGTGGGATTCGAGCACGCTTTGGCATGAATTGGGCCAGCTCCCACCGGTGAAGTACCACACCCTCAAAGGAAACCGGTGTAAAATAATAGCATGTTTTTCGTACGGTGAGTGGGGGAGTCGGAGGCCTATATCTTTTTCCTTACTCACAGTTATTTCCTTTATTCCTCTCATCAATCCTTTCTTTATCCCTTTCCAATTTGAAGTTGGCAATCCATTTGTAGAGGCGTTAGGTCTGCCATTGACCTTATGCCTCTCCAAATGTTCATGGGCGACCATCAGGCGGCCCACCAGCTCTATGACATATAAAAAATATATTCATCATTACGGTCAATTAGAACACGTTTCTGAAGTGGTTGTTACTCGACGAAATAATTTTAACCAATGTTTCAAATATAACCACTAATTCGGTTCTTTTTATAATATTTGGTGATTATTGTTATTTGCTTATTAATAAAATAAGTAATTTCATAATCACTTGCTCAATCTCTTCATCATCAGCCGCATCACCTAATCGGTTTCTGTACTGTTCACGCCACGCCTCCATCGCCTGGAGCACAGCCGCCGACTGTGGCTCGAACAGCCGCAGAGCTGGGATATAGAGACATTGATGTAAATAAATAGCGGTAGATACGTCACACGCTAACGAGGCAATATCGGAGTGAAGGTGTAGGTTACAAAAATTTGAATGGTATGGATTATCTAATACAAGAAATTAAATGACTGCGTGCACATGGAATCACTTTGCAATAAAACAGTAAGTACATGAAAATTTATTTGAATACAAAGAAGCCGCGGCGGCGACTTCGTTCACGTGTGCATAGATTTAAATTTAAATTGAATCCTTCCTCCAAGATGGTGCTTAGGAAGTCCTATAAGTATAGGTATATGAAAAGAAGTAGTATCAAAATCCGACTTATATCTTATATCTTTAAACGAGCAATTCTTGTATATATATATATATATATATATATATATATATATATATATATATATATATATATATATATATATATATATATATATATATATATATATAATTGGAATCTCGGAATCGGCTCCAACGATTTTCATGAAATTTAGTATATAGAGGGTTTCGGGGGCGATAAATCGATCTAGCTAGGAATCTTTTTTAGAAAATGTCATATTCGTGTTTTATCGACTTAAACTTAGCGACTCTTTGACATCTATTGGCGAATAATAATACTAATACTATTTTTTGGCGAATAATTAAAGTTCCAGCAGATGGCGTTGTTAAGTAACGAAGTCAATGAGTGTTTGCTTTGAGGTTAGACTAATTGTTTATATTGTTTTGTGTCTTCTTAATGCACGTGTTCACTTAAAAATGCCTAAACGATCTTGGAAAAAACGCTTCTAAATAATCTAACTTCACGAAGTTAAACCGAGCAAAGCTCGGTCATCCAGGTACTATATAATAAAAGAAGTAGTATCAAAATCCGACTTATGTATATATAATAAAAGAAGTCGTATCAAAATCCGAACAGAAATTTCTGTGTGATATGAAAGATGAACAACAGACGGATAGGCAATAATTAAAATTATATAGTTTTCGCTTATATTGCTTGCTTAAAAACTCCTTGTAAAATGTTGCTTGCTTAAAAACTCCTAGTAATAATACACATATATATGCATAGATTATAAAGAATATGGTATGTTTTTTTGACGTGACAACGTCTTAAATTAGGTTGCGGCTCGGAGGCACTTATGAAAAAGGTAACTTTACGATGAGTCACCGAACTATGATCGGTCCGCTGCGCGCGCAGCACTAGAGAATTAGGCGCATTGAATCGGCGCGT
>NC_052119.1:9853-14866 GCF_012273895.1 Zerene cesonia | reverse complement strand
CGGTTCGCGGGAAGTGGGAGAAAAACGGGTGTGAGTTACATACATACAAACATACAAGTGAAGCTAATAATAAAAAAAGCGTGTTAAAAGCGTGTTAAAAAGTATCACCGCTGTGCTGGTCGTAGTTGGGGGTGTTAAGTTATTTTCGTTACGGAATTTCTGGATTCGGTCTCCACGCATAAGGCCCGCGATGGAAGCTATGCAATAGCTTAAAAATATACCTCGAAGAAAGTGAAAGTGGATCCGCCGGCCTTGGCGCCGTAGGTGATACCGAGGTCATTCTCGGCGAGGTCGCGTACGTTGTGGATGAGCTCGTTGGAGGTCTTGGTGCCGAGCAGCGTGGCCAGATTGGCCGTATACGAGTTGACGATCACGATCGCAAAGATCCACCACGCGCTCGCCACCGCGCGGGACCCGTACGCGCTGAACACAATTCAATTATATTGGTACTATTTAAAAATAAAATATAATAATTCGTCGTCGAAGTGGGGGAACCGAATGTCCTTTAACCTTTTCTCTACCCTTCCCAGTACTTGTAGAAAAAAGGAGTCAGCAATCTATTTACAGAGGTGTCGTAACAGGATAATCGGTGATCCACCACCAAACGCTTCACTCGCAACTTCTTTCTACGTATGCCGATTTGGTACGATTTACCACCTATGTTACATTGGAGCCTTCAAGAAAATACCCTATATGTCGTATTTTCTTGTGTTTGGTTTCACGCGAGTATTATACATTTAGAAATTAAAAACTTTTCAACGGATTTTAAACGCGATTTATTCATTATATTATTAACCCGACGTTTCGAACACTTTACAGCGAGCGTGGTCACGGGGAGACTCCCCGTTAAGTTTTTAATTTCTAAATATACCCTATATGTCACTAAAAGGCCGGCAAAGCACTTGTTACACCACCCGTGTTACAGACGTTTATTGGTGGTGACTGCTTAAGACTAAACAATTAAAAAGCAACCAAAATTTTCTGTGAAGTGCTTTTGAATATAAAGTAAATTAGCAGGCAATCCGCGCGTGATTACATGGGAGGCGACAACGACTACCGCGCTCCCTCCGGCCGTATAAATACATCGCGTCACTCGCTACCCTCAAAATAATAATTTCATTTTTTCTATTCCGAACAGGCGACCAACTTCCTTTGCCACCTATGACATACTACAACTAAGTATAAAATTATATTCTTATGTACGGAAGAACGAGCAAATTACTAATTACCCTGTGGAACGATAAGAGTAGAATTGATCGAAGTTATAAGTTAGAATGATAAATTTACATGAGATACTTACACGGGCGCAATTTCAGATCCCTGCATGAGCACGGCGCCCAGAATGAACCAGAGCGCGTTGGAGATGGTGAACTGATTCTCGAGCGCGGCGGCCTCCTCCACGCACGGGTACGGGTTCTGCCACTCCTCGGGGCACAGCCGGCCCACCACGTACAGCACCAGCGACGTGCCTAGGTACGCGAAGCCCAAGCACAGCCACACCTGCGCACGGTACTGCATGCTATTTGCTATCCGGCTTAGTGAAGTAAATTTCTTATAGTTTAGAGCTTAATAGTGCTCAATTTTGAAACCTATATTCTCTCATTTCTGACTCTCTTGACTCAATTCAGACTAAAAAAGAAAAATATGGAGCAGAAGAAGAAGATGACTCAATTCCTAGCATACTCATCATCATCGTTATCATCAGCTCATATATGTTCCCACTGCTGGGACAGAGACTTCCTATGAGTCAAGTGCAGGTTGGCAGATGTCACATGTCGTCGCCTGCACTACTTTTAAGCCTAGCAAGCTTGTAATTTATAAAGCATTTCATTGCTATAAAACAAATCAACACTTCCCTACTACTTACAGCAAATTTATGTATATAGTTTTTTTTTTATGTAATTTTATTTAAATATTCATGTAAGGTTGGCATAAAGTTGCACGATATTATGTAATGCGTAAGTCGGCGAGATGGAACGAACCCCGCTGGAGAAGGGCAGCAGGAAGGCGAGTAGCGCGGGCTTGGGCGGCTGCGGCTTGCGGAACAGGATAGCGATGCCCAGGTTCATGAAGGGCGTGGTGAAGTCCACCGCTTTCTCGCGCTCCGCGGTTATCGTAAGGTCCGTCACCGCGAAATCTATGTCCTATACCGCATAACATACATTAGCTCAAAATAATGGATATGAGGGATAAATAAATATTGTTATTACATGAAGAGTTATTGTTATTACATACCGAAGTTTCAGATTATCCCACAGTAAATAATTATGGAAGTAAAGATACCTTGTCTTCCATGAGCCTCTTCATCATGCCGTCCCACTGGCCCGTTGTCTTATTGTAGGAGCCGTAGCGGCCGTCCGGCTGCTCCACGAACGTGTAGTTAAAGTGCAGCTGGCGCGCGAGCCGGTCAATTAGCTCGATACAGAAACCTGGTTTAAGTATTACCATACAACAAATTAATGAAGGTCACACCGACACATCGCTTAATTTATTATAAAAGATAGTTTTATTTTCTCGTTTACCAAATCTTTTTTACAAGAAACAATATATGAGGTTACAATAAACCTTCGTAGCGCTCGTTGCCAGCGAGGCGATCGGTCGATTGTTGTCTCATGACGTATGGTTTATTCTGAAAATAAATAAAATATTATTAAAAAAATTAAAATGTATAAATTTCAAACGATCTTATAATAATTAATTAAAATAAGTATTACCGGGGCGATGAGCACGACGAAGGTGCGGTTGACCATGGAGTCGCGCGGCGGCGGCGGCGCGGGATCGCGAGGGCGCCAGGCCAGCCCGTCGCGCGGCGCCCACGCGGCCGCCGTGCGCAGCTCGCCGCCCGCGAGCAGCTCGGCCGCCTGCAGCGCCACCTCGCGCCGCGCACCTCCCGCCTCCCAGCGCAGCGCCAGCTCGCTGCTCGCGCCGCCCCACTCGCGCTGCAACGGCCACAAGCGTCACTCTCGAGCTTCGACGTACTACACTCTAAGCGCGCCCTCGCGGTGCCTCACCGAGCGTATGTAGTTGAGCAGTGTGTCGGCGTGGAAGGCGGCGGTGCCGCGCTCGCAGGCGCCGGGCGCGCCGCCCGGAAGCTGCAACAGCGCCAACGCTTCCGCTACGATATGCGCCGCGTCGTACGCCAAAAGTAGGGCAGTTGGCGGGTTCGCGACTATCTACAAATAATAATATTTTAATGAACATGAGTACGCATAGCAAAACGAATTCTCAATGCTTATACCTGTTGTAACGTCCAGTTGGTGGACCAAAAAAAATATAACCTACACCAGGTTCCTCATCCTTCATCCTGGTATATATATTTATATATTTAATGTGGGATTCGAGCACGCTTTGGCATGAATTGGGCCAGCTCCCACCGGTGAAGTACCACACCCTCAAAGGAAACCGGTGTAAAATAATAGCATGTTTTTCGTACGGTGAGTGGGGGAGTCGGAGGCCTATATCTTTTTCCTTACTCACAGTTATTTCCTTTATTCCTCTCATCAATCCTTTCTTTATCCCTTTCCAATTTGAAGTTGGCAATCCATTTGTAGAGGCGTTAGGTCTGCCATTGACCTTATGCCTCTCCAAATGTTCATGGGCGACCATCAGGCGGCCCACCAGCTCTATGACATATAAAAAATATATTCATCATTACGGTCAATTAGAACACGTTTCTGAAGTGGTTGGTACTCGACGAAATAATTTTAACCAATGTTTCAAATATAACCACTAATTCGGTTCTTTTTATAATATTTGGTGATTATTGTTATTTGCTTATTAATAAAATAAGTAATTTCATAATCACTTGCTCAATCTCTTCATCATCAGCCGCATCACCTAATCGGTTTCTGTACTCTTCACGCCACGCCTCCATCGCCTGGAGCACAGCCGCCGACTGTGGGTCGAACAGCCGCAGAGCTGGGATATAGAGACATTGATGTAAATAAATAGCGGTAGATACGTCACACGCTAACGAGGCAATATCGGAGTGAAGGTGTAGGTTACAAAAACTTGAATGGTATGGATTATCTAATACAAGAAATTAAATGACTGCGTGCACATGGAATCACTTTGCAATAAAACAGTAAGTACATGAAAATTTATTTGAATACAAAGAAGCCGCGGCGGCGACTTCGTTCACGTGTGCATAGATTTAAATTTAAATTGAATCCTTCCTCCAAGATGGTGCTTAGGACTTATAGGTATATGAAAAGAAGTAGTATCAAAATCCGACTTATATCTTATATCTTTAAACGAGCAATTCTTGTATATATAATTGGAATCTCGGAATCGGCTCCAACGATTTTCATGAAATTTAGTATATAGAGGGTTACGGGGGCGATAAATCGATCTAGCTAGGAATCTTTTTTAGAAAATGTCATATTCGTGTTTTATCGACTTAAACTTAGCGACTCTTTGACATCTATTGGCGAATAATAATACTAATACTATTTTTTGGCGAATAATTAAAGTTCCAGCAGATGGCGTTGTTAAGTAACGAAGTCAATGAGTGTTTGCTTTGAGGTTAGACTAATTGTTTATATTGTTTTGTGTCTTCTTAATGCACGTGTTCACTTAAAAATGCCTAGACGATCTTGGAAAAAACGCTTCTAAATAATCTAACTTCACGAAGTTAAACCGAGCAAAGCTCGGTCATCCAGGTACTATATAATAAAAGAAGTCGTATCAAAATCCGAACAGAAATTTCTGTGTGATATGAAAGATGAACAACAGACGGATAGGCAATAATTAAAATTATATAATTTTCGCTTATATTGCTTGCTTAAAAACTCCTAGTAAAATGTTGCTTGCTTAAAAACTCCTAGTAATAATACACATATACATGCATAGATTATAAAGAATATGGTATGTTTTTTTGACGTGACAACGTCTTAAATTAGGTTGCGGCTCGGAGGCACTTATGAAAAAGGTAACTTTACGATGAGTCACCGAACTATGATCGGTCCGCTGCGCGCGCAGCACTAGAGAATTAGGCGCATTGAATCGGCGCGT
>NC_052119.1:5281-8853 GCF_012273895.1 Zerene cesonia | reverse complement strand
CAGATTCTATAGAGGACAGACGTTTCATTTTAACATTCGAGAGATACAAACTAAAACGAGCCTTATTGCCCGAACACTCATTATAGTATTTATAATAGTTTTCAATAGCATAGAACTGATGTGGCATAGAGTGAAGGATTTTTTTATGAATTATCATAGGAGACTATTCGTAAGATCATCTCTCGTAATGTATCTGTAGAAAATGAGTTTATAACGTTAAGTAAAAATAAATTCATGGCAATAAACTTAACATTAAATTTGATGTTATTTATTTTGTAAATATCGTTCAAAATTAGAATAACGGAAGAATAATTTTGTGCGGGTAAAGTCGAGTAGAAATAACGAAGCTGTTATGCTTTCGTGGTATCTCAAAGAAATGTTTTTATTTGGTTTATGTGCTAATTTTATGGCAAACAATTGCCAAACCTGTTTTGAATTAAATCGTTCTTTTTGAGATATACCAATTTGGTTGAGACAAATGGAATAGGGTATTTGTGTATGTGTGGCGAGACACGACGTGACGTGTTCCAGATTGAAAATAGAAATGTGAGGAGCGAAGAGTCGCGAGCGCGCAGACGCACGCGCCGCGCAGAGCTGCGGCGAGTGGCGACACGAGAGCGCGCACGTGACGTCATTACAATAATCAATAATATTCACTTGATAATTAACTAATTGTGGTTAGTGAGGCATTATGTTGTTCTGCATCCTGCTGCTAGCCGTCGTCCTCAGCGCCGCCCAGGAAGTTCGCATCGGTAAGAATAAATTATCAGAACTTTGCATAATTTTTTGAAAGTAGTTAAATATTCATTCTGTGGAAAATCACGTATATGAGAAATCTGAAATTATGAACTGTTCGGGCGATTTCTCTCATCTGTATCCGATTTTTAATGTACTTCTAGATTGTTCAAATGAAATGTCTGTCCTTTATAGAATCTAGTTATTACTGAAGCAGACACCATAACATAGTCATTATCAATTATTAAAAAACCGAACATAAAAAATATAGTTCAACGAATACATAGTAAACAGGACTACAGCAGCAAAAACTAACTTCTGTTTAAATTAATTTGTGTAAAAATAGGAAATTAAACTTTTTCATTAAAAATATTTTGCTTTCAAAAAAATATTTTTTTAACAAATTAAATATCACATGATTTTATTTGTGTGTATTTTATATTTTGTTTTGTCATAATATATTTATACATTGTGACATAATTTTTATTTTGTAAGATAATTAAATTGAACGTATACTTGCTTTATGCAGTAGGCATAACTTTACATGATGTGTTTGCCTGTAAGTTTTTGTTACATTTAGTACCACATATTTCAATTCCATGGAGGATCTCTTATTGCGATAGAGGATGTCCACTTTTCTTCCTCCACAGTGGTGACCCCTAACAGTTCACAAGTCCTACTGTCCATCCACGATGTCCATGCCAATAATTCCCTTTCCCACCCACCTAGCCCACCACCCTAGCCAGCGTTCTCGGCTTTAACGGAGTCTATGTCCATACCGGCATGGAGCAGTACGCAGCATCACCGCACACAGTTCCGACTGAATTAACGGCTTCCTGTTCCGACAAACAGCGCCTGGTCTTTTGAATCGCGGAAGCGAAATGTTTTTACTACAGAGGCATATATATATACAACTTTCCAACATCATTCAATCGGATCCTTACAGGCCGGCTAGTCGTGTAAACTGGTCGACGAAGGTGGACGAAAGTGGAATTCCTCCATTTTTCGATGGAGAAATTCCACCTTCCTTCCTCTACATTAGACTTTTGATAATAATTAACAATAAAACGCTTATGCTTAATGTATACAGTTAAACATAAGGTTATTAAAGTGAATATTTCACTTGTATTTTTCCTTTAAGTCCATATTATTTCTGCATTAATTAATGTATAACATGCATTAAAAGCTTTAATATGCTGTAAAAGTTGATAATAATATGTATGTGTGTTTACCGGCGCAGGTGTAGTGGAGAGCCGGCCGGAGCGCGCGGCGCAGCTGGCGGCGGCGGTGGATGCGGCGCTGCGGCTAGCGGGCGCGGCGCCGCCCGAGCCCGCTCCTGCCGCGCCCGCCGAGCCGCACGAGCCGCTCGCCGTGCCCGCGCACGTCTGCGCTCAGGTGCCCATAAAAAACGATTGAACTACGCTCAAAAACTAAATCTCTCATTGGACGAAAGAGTAAGGAGCTCACAGCGCGTTGTAATCACATTAAAAGGGCCACAACGCGAAATTCGAGCTGTGGCTCCAATGAAAACCTCAACGCGCTGTGGCATGAAGAAAAGCCACGGCGTGTTCTGTGTCAAGTTAATTTTTTATATATATAGGGAATCAGAGATTTAATACAAAACTTTATATACCTATCGAGGATCGCTGATAATACAATGATTTCATGAATTTCTCTTATAATGGTGATTAGGATCACCAGAGTTGAGTAACTAAACTTCGTCTGTAACTAAATTAACACACTCTTAAGTACGTGAAAAGATTTTTGTGATTGCATCATTAAAGCGTTTGTTTCTTTTTTAGGTTTTTGAAAATATGCCTATTTATTATTTTGCTTAATGATCGTTTTCGCTCTTTTAGTATATGAACGTATTTATGATAAAGATGCTTACGATATGACTTTCAATAAAGTTGTTTTTTAGGTTAGACCGAGTAACCGAGTTGGTGGTTCGCCTGATGGTAAGCAATCACGACCGGCCATGTACAATTTACACGCATTAGTAGAGTTAGAGCCTCTGCAAATGCGCTGTCCACTTTTACGGGATAATGAAAGGTTTGCCGATTTAATAATTTCCACGGGGCCAGGCGAGCGAGGGCGCGCAAGCTACGCTGGGGACGAGCGCAGGAGGCGCGGCGGCGGCGCGCGCGGGGCTGCTACTGCTACTGGCGGAGCCAGGCGCGGCCGCCCGCCCCGACCCCGACCCCGCCGCGCTCGCCCTCTACCCACACCCGGACGTGCTGGCTGAGGTAAGTCATGTAGATCTGTCATGTCATGTGATCATAAAGAAAGAACATAATTATAATTGTAAACAATTTTTTTTATTTAATAGCAATTAGCCTTCGTAAATGAAATAAGTGAATAAGTGAGCAAAAACGAGACGCAAAGAAGTTAGAGTGTAGAGAGGTAACGTGTGACGTGACGCAGGCTATCGCGGCGCTGTGCGAGGCGAAGGGGTGGCGCGAGGCGGTGGTACTGCACGAGGGCAGCGCGCGCGCCCTGCCGCAGCTGGCGCCGGCCGGGCGCGAGCTCACGTTCCGCGCGCGCCAGCTGCCGCCGCCGCACGACGACGACGCGCTGCGGAACCTGCTGCTCGTGCTGAAGAAGTGGGGCGCGGTCAACTTCGTCGTATGGTGCGGCGCTCCCTGCAGCGTACGCGTGCTGGACGCAGCGCAGCGCGTGGGGCTGCTGGCCGAGCGCCACTCCTACCTGCTGCCCGCGCTCGACCTGCACACACTGCCGCTCGCTGAATACAGCCACGGCGGAGCCAACATCACCGGTACTTTTATTTTTATAAAAAAATGGTTGCCTGTAAAGTCGGTTTTACGGGCGAAGATTTT
>NC_052119.1:3165-4281 GCF_012273895.1 Zerene cesonia | reverse complement strand
TGGTTTTCTACCCATGGTATACCAGAAGAGTTACAAACTGACAATGGAACACAATATATGTCTAGAGAATTTAAGACCATTCAAAAAGAATGGAGATTTAACCATGTCACATCTAGTCCACATCACCATCAAGGCAATGGACTTGCTGAAAGAGCAGTTCAAACAGCAAAAAACATACTAAAAAAATGCAGCATTGACAAGTAAGACGTGCAGCTTGCGTTACTGAACTGGAGAAATACACCTAGAAATGACCTATTAGGCTCACCTAACCAACGTCTTTTCAGCAGAATTACATGATCACCAATACCTGTAAGTGACAAATATTTAAAACCAAAAATCATACAAGGAGTCACAACTGAACTACAAACATTAAGAGAGAAACAGGCCAATTACAGTAATTAAGATGAGCGAGCCCGGGAGTTGCAAAAAAAACCAAGTTTAATTTGCTTAATTTATTTAAAAATAAAAATTACAATAATTATAATTATCAATATAAAATTCGTCTGGTACACGATTGACCAAGAAACGAAGTGAGTCGCATCGCAGGGCGCACGATGTCCCACGGTGCGGTAGCGGGTAGCGGGCAGAGGGCGGCTGCGCTTCCAATATCGCTGCGTCGGCACCTCGATCGTGAGAATGGGAACTTGCTATTGTACTTATGTACTAGGGTTGTACATAACACCTCCCCCCGAAGCTCGGCGACTATTTCTAGGGGTTGCTGGATAGAGTCGCTGAGATGTTGTTGTGGTCTACTTTTATTTCGTGTGGCTGACATCTTCCTGAAGATTCCCTGTATGTTCCGATAGGTATCTCTTCCACGGTCTTATTTGAAGTATTTTTCAAACATAGTTTTCTATATAGTATGCCAATAGATAACATAGCTATACTGCATAGAACCACGTAAAATGGGATCGTGGTATGGTATAAACTTTCTGTTGGGATTTGTTCTAACTGTATAGGCTTTTGTAGAGATATTTTCTCGCTGATTGAGTGTAGGTTTTCTAGGTTGATGGAGTTCAAAGTGACATATGGCTTTTCGGCTTGTAGATCTTGATTGTTGGATTTCGGTAGCTCCATAATTTGAAGCGGGTTGCCCTTGATGTGGTTTTCGGAGTT
>NC_052119.1:0-3065 GCF_012273895.1 Zerene cesonia | reverse complement strand
CTAAAGTATTTGACTTAATTAATGAGACCTCCTTACAAAATAGAACCGAATTGACAGAAAATAGAAACCGCGACCGCGAACCCGAGAGAGAATACACCCCTGAGGAGCAAGTATTTGTTACGAACCCTAAGGCTTCGAGACAAAAACTTGCACCACGCTTTACTCAAGACACAGTCCTAGCGGATCTTCCCATACATATATACACTAAAAAGAAACGCGGCCCCGTCGCTAAGTCACGCCTCAAGCGAGGTCCTAAGAATCCTATATTGTTACAGGATCGTACTACTGACGCTTCTGACGACCGCGATGCAACCGACACAAGGACACGAGATAACGATTGACTCTCTACAAGACGGACCGGGATTACTTCCATTTAAATTAGGACACACTAAAATTGTTTCTCATTACCATTCCTTCCTGAATAATGTAAATCTTGCTGATGTTCATTATCAGATAAAACTAGTTAAAGGACAGCTTTCTAGCCTTAAACCTAAATTAAATAACAAAACACTATCATTGTATGATCCTCATATCGAATATTTAAATATAAAATTAGAACGCATATCTGAGCAATTGCAGACATTTGAACCTACTCGCAATAAAAGAGGGCTTATCGACGGATTAGGTTCCGTAATCAAAAGTATATCAGGTAACCTTGACTATACCGACGCCATTAAATATAACGATGCCATCAAAGTACTCGAAAATAATCAGCATACTTTGGAATCTGAACTTAATAGTCACATTAGCTTAAATAAAGAGTGGACCTTGAAAAATTCTAAATTAATATCTAATATAACTTTAAATCAGGCAAAAATAACTAAGGTTTTGGATCTTATTATGAATAGTGTCGCTGACCATGAAACGGATTTAATTAAATACGCTCATCTTGCACAACATCTTTTAATCCTAGGTGATAATATAGATAGATTGTCTGAAGAGATATCTAAGCTTGAAAACACTTTAGCTTTTATCAGAGTGTCAGGTGCTCCTCATTCAATATTAAATATAGCAGATTTAAAGACGATGTTAGATAAGTTAGGTTTAATGTACTCCAAGGACGAAATCCTTGACTTAGAAATTAGGTACTTTTACGATATTATAAAGTTAGGTTATTTTTATATAGGTAGCGAGATAGTTTTAGTGTACAAGATACCGATTGCCTTCCCTAGCACCTATGACCTTTATAAGCTTTCTTTGGTCCCGAACTCAAACAACCAAATCCTTTTACCTTCCCTTCCTTTTATAGCAATTTCTGGAGACGATTCTGAGTATATGGAGGCAGAATGCCCGAAGGTAAATGAATGGTATATATGTGCACATACTTCCAAATTTAGATCTAGAGATGACCCTGACTGCATTTATCACTTGATCACCCAACAAGAGCTGCTACCATCCTGCAAGCTGACTACAGTATCCCTGACAAGAACAGCAATAGAACAACTCGACGACAAACACTACACCGTGAGTTTCCCGAATAATACCAAGGTCAAGACTTTCTGCGGCCAAGAGCAGCACCGAGTCCTGTACGGAAGCTACCTAACCGTCATCCCGCTTAACTGTTACATCAAAACCCCGACCTTCACTATTTTGAACTCCAAAAACCACATCAAGGGCAACCCGCTTCAAATTATGGACCTACCGAAATCCAACAATCAAGATCTACAAGCCGAAAAGCCATATGTCACTTTGAACTCCATCAACCTAGAAAATCTACACTCAATCAGCGAGAAAATATCTCTACAAAAGCCTATACAGATAGAACAAATCCCAACAGAAAGTTTATACCATACCACGATCCCATTTTACGTGGTTCTATGCAGTATAGCTATGTTATCTATTGGCATACTATATAGAAAACTATGTTTGAAAAATACTTCAAATAAGACCGTGGAAGAGATACCTATCGGAACATACAGAGAATCTTCAGGAAGATGTCAGCCACACGAAATAAAAGTAGACCACAACAACATCTCAGCGACTCTATCCAGCAACTCCTAGGAATAGTCGCCGAGCTTCGGGGGGAGGTGTTATGTACGACCCTAGTACATTAGTATGTTATGTACAACCCTAGTACATTAGTACAATAGCAAGTTCCCATTCTCACGATCGAGGTGCCGACGCAGCGATATTGGAAGCGCAGCCCTCTGCCCGCTACCCGCTACCGCACCGTGGGACATCGTGCGCCCTGCGATGCGACTCACTTCGTTTCTTGGTCAATCGTGTACCAGACGAATTTTATATTGACAATTATAATTATTGTAATTTTTATTTTTAAATAAATTAAGCAAATTAAACTTGGTTTTTTTTGCAACTCCCGGGCTCGCTCATCTTAATTGGTATATACACTATAAGAATAACAAATAAATAATTTACTGTTTTATGGAACAGACGAAAAAAATTAATTGTTTTTCGAAAGGGATTCTTTAAAATATAGCTAAGATAAAGCTAGAGAGTAGTTTTAAATTATCCAGGCCAATATTTCATGATCGTTTCGTCGAAGATATCCACTGTAATTATGTGTTTTGCCTTTGTCCTTCACTTTTCGTTAGAGATAAAAAACCTACAATTAAATAACCGAGTGTTTTATCACTGAACCCTGAATTTTATACCTTTTTTACCGTGTATATGAAGTGACGACATGTGCATAGACAGATTGATAGACAAATATTATACATAATCCGATAACTGCATATGTACTGCGTATTTGAGTACATGAGAAAGTTTATCAAGTTATAATTTCTAATTCTATAGTAATTAAATAGCAATAAAATGCATAGTTTTAGGACGGCTTAACTCTAACACTATCATACGTCTATTATAAGTCGTATGCGCTTACAGAGTTCCAAATTTTCAGACTATCTATTTACAGCTCTCGAGTGCATATACGTATATTTACAATTATCATATATTTCCTCATACGAATTTAATAAATGGAGATGATTTTTCTTTTTGGATGACAACAAATAATTTGAACTTTGTCAAAATTTTTATTCAATCCACAATAAACATGTAGGTAAAGTGACCTATTATTAATGGTATTATATTCAGTTATTTGCTGATAT
>NC_052118.1:10610396-10612497 GCF_012273895.1 Zerene cesonia | reverse complement strand
CGGTTCAGCAGTTTTTGCGTGAAAGAGCAACAAACACACACACATCCTTACAAAATTTCGCATTTATAATATTAGTAGTATATTAGTAGGATTGTAACAGTGATTGCTGTGTTTGTCAATGTTAATAGGAAATTACAATTTTATAAAAAGAAGTGTACATCCTTAATATCCTAAGTTTCTATCGCGACGAGAAAAATCAATTCATCCAAAACAACAAAAAAAAATCTTTACTACGTCAAAAGATTTCCGGTCTGGGAATGGGACCAAACAAAAACAATTGTCTATAAAAACAAAACAAATCACACCATTCAGTTGAAAACACGGAGTTAGCAAATAACGAATAAAAAAAATCAATAGGACTAAGAGCCAGCCTCCTTAGTTTTTGGGAATGCCAGTTGATTAATAAAAATACGTTTTCCATAATATGTATAAAATCAACGTTCGATGAAACTCGGTGTTCTGCTACCTAGTTGGGCAGGTTATGTAACTTTAATACTTGATTGTTTATGTCGAAAATAAGCCGTTAATAATTATTCACAAAATTACCTCCAAATTATCAAAGACCAAATTAAAAAGTGATGCACTGGCTTTCAATTAAAAAATGAATCATCATAATCAGTTCACCCAGTGATATATGTACTAAAAATATAGTCGGATTGAGAACCTCCCTTATTTTGAATTCGGGTGAAAAATATTATATTATCATTATCAGGTTTATGAAGGAAAGTGGAAACTACAAAAATATTGTAACGATATGTTTTTATGTATAAGAATTCATTATTTTTTTGAAAGATTTCATGTTATAAATTATATATTATACATTATGTATTATACCCGTAAAACATAGTTATAAGAACATATTAAAAAAAAACCATAAAGCTACAAGTATTTCGTTTCATATGTGACAGTTGGCAGAGGAGCTGGTGGGTCGCCTGACGGTAACCAGCAGCGCCCATAAAGATTTTCAGGGGCTATATTGCTGTGCAAATGGTTGTCAAATAAATGGTGCGGGAGTGTGTTGGAAATGGATTAGCGAATGGCTGCTGGTAAAAAAATCGCCGAGAATATTTTTACTCAATTTTTGAATAGTTTTTTTTATATTAATTGCAGCTGTATATTTTAATCAGTTTTACGTTATTTTAAAGGGACTGATAAAATTAAAGAAAATAAAACGCGACGGCAAATAATTAAGAATTATATATACTCTTTCTACATTAATTTTAAATTGTTTCCGTATCAGGTTATAACGTGTTAGTTAGATGGGTTTACGGGTTGTTACCAACATATGCAGTTTCCGTAATTGTGAATCTTCAAAACTTAATTGTTAGATTTGCGTTGCTATATTTCTAGGATTGTAGACTGAATATTGTAATAAATAGGACGGTTTGATTTTTACATTTTAATATTTTTATTTTATGTGCTAGTTAGGTCGACTGGAGTATTCAAATACTGCATTGTCTTTACTATATTATAAACGACTGCAGATAATGCACCTAATGACTATGAATTCTTTTGAAAACACGAGTAGCAATATAATAGATTAGCTGTATATTTTAGCAGGCGAAAATTTCCTCTTTAATTTAGATACAGATTTTGTAATTACGCCTTAATCGTTTAAATTACCATAATTATATTACACCATTCGAAATTTGATTATTTTAATGAGATGTACGGAAATTGAAGGGTTTAACTCAAATAATATGTTATAAGAGCGTTAAAGATGTGTTCGCTAATTGGGTAGCAATCTGTGACAGCTGACGGTTAATTATCTAAAATTGTACTTTCATTACATATTATAATTGGGTTACTCTGTCAATCTCTCCTTTACGCCTAATCCACAAACCCGATTTAGATGAAATTTGCTAAAAAGATAGCTTATAATTTGAGGTATATAACTGGAAAACTCACGGGAATGAGAACAATGAGAAAGCTAGTTAATATTCAAATATACTATAGAGTTGGAAAACGGAATAGACACAAAAGTCCTTAGCAACGTATAAGATTTTGGTTCCTTACTGAAGGGATTACTACTTAGTCTGGCCATAAATACTGTTACACTTAATTATAAAAAAATATTACATTTGAATTTCGAATCTGTCAT
>NC_052118.1:10598397-10610296 GCF_012273895.1 Zerene cesonia | reverse complement strand
GACCTTCCTTACGCAACAAGACTAACTTCCCAGTTTTCCATTGGCGTGGAAAATTGCCCTCGCGAAGACATGAAGAAAAGAGATTCCTCAGCCTTCCACCTAACCAATCCATCGTTAATGCCAGTATTCGTCCGGGGATACCGTCAAGACCAGGGGCTGTATTCTTAGCACGAAGTCGCAACAGCGATAGGTTAAATTCCGCTTCCGAAACCACTGGCACATCACTAACATCTTGCTCTAACAGGGAAGGAGCCATTACGGGAGGTACAATTTCATCCCTGATCGGAAACAAGGTCCCTACTACACTATCTAGGAAATCAGTTTCTAGGATTTTTGTTAATGGTGGACCCCTGGAGCGCAGTTTGCACAACGCCAACCTGTACGGTCGGCCCCATGGATCTCTAGAAAGAGTTTCCAAAAATTCTTCTCGTGCCTTAACCTTCGCCTTTTCCATGGCTATCTTCAATTTATTTTTTGCCTCCCGGTATTCTGCATAACGCTGATTCTCCATTTCCTCATCACGGTGACGGCGTCGACGTAACCGGCTATACAGGCGTCTTGCCCTCACACAGGCACTACGCAGTGTTGCAAGATCCCCAGACCACCAGTAAACCTGGCGCTTAGGAGGCAAAGACCTGACCCGGGGCATGGCTGCATCACAAATCTGTGACAGCGCTTGCTGGAACCAGTCAGTCTCAGTTTCAACATCTACAGTACTACCGTCAAGTGGCGGCGATACCCAAGCCTGAACAATCGCTGCAACCCGTAACGCGTCGCGATCGAGGCGTTTTAATGACCACCTAGGATTGTCTCTCGAATAGGAACTTTGGGTCTGGCAAGTGACTTGTACGGTGGAGATGTCAAACCTAATATATCTATGGTCAGACAAAGTCTCTACATCCTCAAGTACTCTCCAGTCTTGTACACGGCTAGCTAACAAGGAAGATGCAAGCGTGATATCCACGATAGATCCACCCTGTTGCCGCACGCAAGTATTTATGGAACCCTGATTCATAACAACTAACCCGATAGCTACTATCCATTCGTCCAGAACTGCCCCACGTGCACTAGTTGCCGGCGATCCCCATGTCACCGATTTAGCGTTGAAATCGCCAGCTACAAGCACCTGACGGTAGTTGTTTTGTCTAATGACTGTTTCCAGCTCCAGGAGATAATCTTCAAATTCAGACAAAGGTCTGTTGGGAGAAAAATACACTCCAATTATAAGCGTGTCACCTAGAATCACCGCGACCCAACCATGACCTCTTATAGTACTTCGAAGGGGTGGGATGTCATCGACCATTTTAACAACAATAGCCACAAGACCATCGTTATCAGCAAGCCACTCATTACAGTTAGGAATATAATATGGTTCCGCAATCACTGCAACATGCACCAGCCACTGCATCATGCTCTGGACCAGGAGGTCCTGAGCTTTCGCACAGTGGTTTATATTCGCTTGCAAATATCGTAGAGCCATCTTATGTAAGATGTTCTGGTACCATCTCAACATCAGGCCGCTGTGTTTGTTCAACAACCACAGCTGAACGATGTCGCATTCTTTTGGAAGCCCCACACGCTCGGCTGCCAACAGAGTGACCCGATGATTTGCCAACTGAAGCACATAGAGTACAGTGTGGCGAAGCCATGCAATCCTTTGCCTTATGTCCCAATTCACCACAACGGTAACATTGTGCTCCACGATCCACTTCAGATTTGCAATTGTCTCGAACATGTCCGACTTCAAAGCATCGGAAACAGCGCCTTTTTCTTTGCTCAAGAAGCTGAACACGTGCTGACACCCAACCAACCAAGAATTTCTCCGCAATTGAAAGCTTCTTGGCCACCACTATCGGACATCTAACCCATACTGTACCCGTACCCGACCGACCGCGTCGGATGGTACCAATTTTTATCATCTCTGGAAGACAGCCAGCAGTCTTGACGATAGCAGCAGTGACTTCCTCGGAAGTGGTCGAGTCGTCCAACCCGGAGATGCGCAATTCTGCACATTTTGTGGGTCGGGTGATTCTAACCTCCATGTCATTCAAAACTTCCTTAAGTTTATCGGCCAATAGATCAGCCTTCTCCTCGCCAGTCACACCAAGAATCTCAATAATGGCGGCTCCAGTAGCAGCTCGCTTAAATCGTACAGACTCGATTCCAAGACTAGCTAAATCAATTCTATTTTTCGCTTCAGAAATTATACTAGCGTATGTCAAACCTCTGCTCACACCCTCTGAAAGCAACGTTAAAACTATCGCTGCAGACCTTGGGGGATGCAACATTGCAGCTTTTTGCCGCAAAGATTGTGCACGCTTATTACCCTGCTGATTTTTCTGGGTTGTTTTACCACGTTTCACAACTGTTGTCCAGCTAACTTCTCTGATATTTTCAGCAGTAGGAACCGAGTGATGCTCGACTGTTGAGATCGGTGTTTGAACTACCGCTGTATTTCTTTTCACAGTTTTCTTCTTCCTTTTACTATTCTTAGAGAGGGATGCAGATGCTACAGCAACAGAATCTTGCCGTTGTGATTGAGCATCAGACGAACCCCTTGTCTTCTTGGATTTGTTCTTATCCTGCGACCTATCTTGAGTTGGATTAGCTTTCGCTGTTCCCTCTTTTCGCGCTCTATCCGCTGCAAGCGGTGGTCTCATGCGAGTTTCTGGCAGAAGTCGAGACTCAACGGCTTCAAAACGAGCATTGACCAATTCTCCAAATTGAACCATAAGTCTGCGCTCGCGTTCTCCATCATCACGCTTTGATTCCTCACGCAGAGCTGCCATCTCTTTTCGGAGTTCCGCTAACTCCGTAAACATGCGGGCATTCATAGCCTCCACTCTTTCATACTTCTCTTTCATGCGTCTTAGCTCCGCATCTTTTGAGGCTACCTCACGCTCCAATCTCGCCGTCTCCTCGGAAGCAGTTGCACGATGAACTCTTTCACCTAGGTCCATCAATCCAGCTACTACCTCTTTTAGACTTTTTCTGAACGTCCCTTTAATGTTTTTTGACTTGACTTCGACATTGCTAACTATGGAAGCTAATTGCAAAATTACATTTCTAACGCCATGAGACATCTCTCCAGTCTCGGTCTCAATAATAGAAGAAGAATCAGTAAGGCAAGAAGCTCTAGCTAGGTGATAATCCTCAACGAGCTTTACCGTTTCACTTTCAGCGCATTCTTCAACCTCTTTTCGCTGCTCGCCACGCTTGGCAGCTGCCAACTTCTTAGTGGCCTTACTAAGACCAATACTTCTTATGGCTGATGTTGGATATCTTTGCCTTCCTCTTGTCTTAGGTACTTTGGGTAACGGTGCAGCTGACTTGTCACTAAGAGAGTCAGAGTTATATTGACACCCTTCAGGCGACCGTACCCTCTTTTCGCATATGGGTTTCCTGGATGGTATCAGGGTAGCACCCGTTCTATTATTACAGCTCAACATATTGGATGAGCTCAGGCTCATCGTAGTGTCGTCCATTAAAGACTCAAGTTGTGATTCCGCCTCCTCACTTCTCTCCAATCTTACTAAACAGCGATCAATTGCCCCCTCAGATACGATTGGGCTGAGTGTGTCCACAGTTGCCTCTGAAGCATCTGTCGACACACCACGGGATTCTCCAGTTTTACTGGTACCCGCCTGAGTAGTTTGGTTATTGCTCGCTTTCTCCATTTTTCTTCCTCTCCTCTCTCTCTATAGACGCCTAGGAACCGGGTTCTCCCCAGCCATACACACCATCAGCGACGTCCCAACCTTAGTGTTTGGGTCTATTTTTTAGTGAGGTTAGACTTCCTCGTGGTCCTCTTAGAACCCCCGTATCCCTTGAAGCAGGCGTTAACGGGTTGGCCGACATTGACCGAAATCTGACCAGTGAGGTTTGTAACTCTCCCCAGTCCGCCGCCCTCAATCGCAAGCCTTGTAGACCTGCCAAACCACGAGCATGAAGCTCCACTGCATATAAGTGACATACACACGCGAAAGCGCTGGTGCTTCTCCTGTCCCCTCTTCTCATAAGAGGGATACCGAGAGCCACCACGGTCCAAATTAGCTTCACCCAAGATGCTGGCTTGCATCCCGAGTTACTAAGCCCCCCCGCCACGACAAGGCCTGGACCCCGAGGGGGAACCTAACCTAACCTAACCTAACCTAACCTAACCTAACCTAACCTAACCTAACCTAACCCAAAACCTAACCTAACCCAAAACCTAACCTAACCCAAAACCTAACCTAACCCAAAACCTAACCTAACCCAAAACCTAACCTAACCCAAAACCTAACCTAACCCAAAACCTAACCTAACCCAAAACCTAACCTAACCCAAAACCTAACCTAACCCAAAACCTAACCTAACCCAAAACCTAACCTAACCCAAAACATTCATACATTTAGAGTCTTCATGATATTCTTGATTTTTTTTTTCTCTGTTTATATTTTTGACAAAGCAAGCAATTATTAAAAGATTTTTTGTACCATACGGGGTTTTTTTTTTTTTTTTTTTTTTGTATATAACGTAATGTACTAAGAATATTCAAGACGCAATTAGATATCGTAGTAAAATTGTCAGGCGTATGGGATTTTATAACACTTTCGACTTTTTTTATTACAGTTGTCGCAATTCCAAGACAATTTGGAAGCAGTATAAACATAGTTTATTTACTTTATGGGAACTTTATCTCTTATTATAAGCTAGATTTTTAATACTCAGTTAAAGGTAATGGTAAAGTGAAAATAATATTATAGTCAAGATAAAAGGATCGGAGTGAATAATTAAAATCAAACTTCAATTTCATTTTTTATTAGTCGTGTCAAAACTTATTCAACATTCGTAAAATAAATTATAATTCGTACAATAGTCGTGAACGATTGCTCATTAACAAATCGAGAGCGTCGGCGGCGATCGTAGCGGTCAGTCAGTCAGCTCGCCGCCGCACGCTCCACTGTACACATATAAAAATAGATCCTTAACTACGCTAGCCTACAAGGATAGAGTTCTGTAAATGCATTTAAAGTTATGATATGAAAACTATAGTCAGAGCACCATTTCGATTTAGTTTTCAGACGCGGCGGAGCAGGGCGCCACTCGCACCCGCGCCCCGCGCCCTGCGCCCCGCGCCCCGCGTCGCCGCGCCGCGCCCTCGCCGCCCGCTTCCTCGGCGCAGAGAACGCTTTTCCCATGCATTATCTACATTATATACATACATCATTCATCTTAACAACACAGAGATAATTTTATGTACAAGTCGTCTCGTTCATTACACACATACACTCGTCAGGGCTTCCGTCTCGTCGCAGGAGTGAACCGCCCCAATCAAATGTACAACTTATTTTAATATAATACACAAAAGGCAATGTATCGTAGGGCGCGGTCACTCGACCGAGACGGATTTAAATCGACACACATACGGCACAAAGTTAAATCATCCATATTCGCAATCACATCGCGCGCAAATGTAAGCCGTACGTTTAAATTATACAAACTTAAAACGTCAACATCGTTCACTACTTCAGTTGCCACGGTTTTAGATCACTGGAATGTATATACATTTAATTTGACGATTTTACAATTGGACTATAAAAGAATCTAAAAACTTATAAACATAATATTATGATAACACAAATGTTAAACGTTGAGGAATTCAGTGTTATTTTATGTCATCATTCGAAAATGGAATTGGAATCTAGCATTTTCGCAACCATGGCAATGTTTCAGTCGGTGCAGGCGGAGGCGTTAGAGGGCGCGCGAGCGCGGCGCGGGCTCGCGGGCCGCGCGCCGCCGTCACACGTCGGTGTGGCGCGCGCGCTCACCTGCGCCGCCCGCTCCCCCCGCTCCTCCCGCGCCCCCCGCGCCCCCCGCGCTCCCCTCCTCGCCCTCCGACTCCTCGATCTCGCACAGGTTGGTCGACAGGTCGCTGCACGAGCCTCCACCTCCGAGCAATGAGTGTCGTTCTTCTGAAAATGTTAATTCACAAATTAAATGAAGTCATTGTCGAAACATATACATAGCAATTTTTTTTTTGCCTTTTGCCATAATCGGAAATGGAGCTGGTGGCGGTCCGCCTGATGGTAAGCGCTACCACCGCCCACAAACATTAGGAGAGGCATAAGGTCAATTGCAGACTTTGCGCCTCTACAAATGAATTGCTAACTTTAAATTGGGAAAGGATTAAGAAAGGATGGCGAGAGGAATAGAGGAAAGAACGGGGAAAGGTAAGGAAGAAGATGTGGGCCTCCGGCTCCCCACTCACCGGACGAAACACAGTAGAATGCTATTTCGCACCGGCATTCTGTGGGGGTGTGGTACTTCCCCAGTGCGAGCTGGTCCAATTCGTGCCGAAGCGTGCTCGACTACCACATCAAAATATACTACCACCATTATGTGATAATAATTCTGTATTTTATATAGTTAAGTGTATCAAATTATTTAATATTTAATGCATTATTTTTCGCAAGTTTAAACTGTCTATAGAAACCGTTTAAATTTTTAACAAAACGCCAAGGTCACAATCTGTGATTTTGATTACCCGTAAAATTGTGAACCATCCGTGATTGGTCGGTTTAGCAAGTTTGTACATATATACATAATCAAAATAGCAATATGTGTAACATATTATTTAACGTCAAATATTACGTGGAATTATACGTACTATAATATGATGATAAAACACCAAATAGCATCTATTCCTAAAACGAACCTTTACGTTTACCAATGATAATAATTATATGAACTAACCTAGCATAGTTATGAGGCTGTGAGCGTCCGTGTCGCGGAGCGAGCGGGCACGCAGGGCGTCCTCGTCCGTCACCGGTAAGTACTCGTCCGGGTGCAGCAAATAAGAAGAGGCTGCAGCAAAACGAATATATCTTTAGCATTATGGAATTTTGTTCATAAAATTATCGTACGCGAAGTGAGTAGATTAAAAACTTACCATCTGTAAACCTCTGCGTTTCGAGATCGTCGGGAGCGGAATCAGTATCGAGAGGCAGAGCACGAGTGCGGCGCGGCGAGCGGGGCGAGCGGGGCGAGCGCGGCGAGGGCGGCGAGGGCGCAGACGAGGAGTCGGGCCGCTCGGAGCCCGCCACCTCGCTGATGCCGGGCAGCGCGCCGCCGCCGCCGCACCAGTCGGAGCAGTCCCAGTGGTAGCCGCCCACCAGGTCGCCGCCCGCGCCCCCCGCGCCCACCGCGCCCACCACCCCTCCCGGGGCGCCCGCGCCCACGGCGCCCACCACGCGCCGCACCGTCGCCGGTGAAGGCGCGCGCACGCGTGGTTTGCAACTCTTCAAATCTGAGATTATTCACAAATCTTTAGTAAGGATTTCCCATTGAATATTCAAACGATCAAAAGATCATTAGCTCTTTTATAGTTGACGAGTTTCAAATGGATTGGAAACCTAATATCGTATTACTTCTATGATAAAGCGCCTTTGTATATGATAAATGTCATATCGATTAAGTGGTTTGCGCAATCATTTAAAGACAGCTTATAATGGTCGGGGTTTTTTTATAGTAATTTTAACATAATCTAATCTATAAAAATTACATCACACTAATTCTTCTAGTCCTATCTACTTCCTACTAATATTATAAAGGCGAAAGTTTGTAAGGATGTGTGTGCGTTTGTTGCTCTTTCACGCAAAAACTACTGAACGGATTTTCATGAAACTTGGTAATAATATAGCTTTGATATCAGAATAACATAATATGTTAAAATTTAAAGGATTTTTTTATAATTTGGTGATGATATAACGACAACTGTCAAATAAGTCGGAAAAATGAGAACCCTGAGAGCTATATTGGCGTGCGCTGCCCTAATCGTTGGAATTACACAAAGATAATGACTGTAGGATTATTTGTCTTAAATATTTCTAAATAAAAGTCACGACAGCATATATCTATCTCTTATGTGTAAGTCACTATGATCAAAATAGTGAACCAAACAAACAATTTAATTGGATATTATTTAACAATGCACATTTTAGAATATTCATCGAACTTTTATGAAAATTGATACATCTATCACTTTACGTATTGAATGTAGATAAACTTTGTCTTTTGCTCTAAGTAATTTGGACGAATAGTTTAAAAGTTATCACGATAAGATTCTGAAGCGCCTAACGCGGCGCGGCGCGCAGAGCGAGCGAGAAGCCGGCAGCACCGAGTGCGCGACCCGACCGGGCAGACGCGCGAGGCCTGACGGTTGTCTTCATAAACGATTTTTCGTATGACAAATTCGATTCTCAAAGCGATTTATTGTTTCATAGAATACGTATATCATAGAATACGTATATCATAGGATACTAATCCTATCCTACTAATATCATAAATGGGAAAGTTTGTGTGTTTGTTACTCTTTCACGTAAAAACTACTGAACCGATGAAATTTTGATTTAAATTTTCCAGCTGGACAACTGGAATAACATATAGGCAACTTTTTATCCCGATATTCCTACGGATTTCCTATATATACGGACTTACGCGGGTGAAATCGCGGGGAGCAGCTAGTATTATATATGTGAAAGTTTGTTTGGATGTTGGTCTGTCAATCACGATGAAACTACTGAACAGATTTTGATGAAATTTATGTCATCCCGATTAAATACTTCGATTGGGATAAAACAGGGATATTGATATCCGGGCGGGGCCGGGACGGGTGTCTGGTACCAACAAATCCCAGAAAATATTTTGTTCTGCTATTTTGCTCTGTATATTATACATTTGGATTGGAAACTACGCACACGCGAACGAAGTCGCAAGCTAAACTAGTAGTGTTTATATGTTATGATATAGAGGTCATAACCAAGGCATAGATTACCATTGTAAATTTTGTTGTCTACGAATGTTTGAAGATGCATCTGTTCCGACCACGGCTTCCGGTCGTGGTCGATGTTGAGGTTGCGCAGGTAGTCGGGCGGGATCCCCTCGAGCTCGTCTCCCGCCGAGCCGTAGGAGCGCAGCGTGTCGATGTTGTTGAGCGGCGGCGGGTCGGCGCAGGACGCGGGCCGCTCGCGCCGCACGGCCTCCAGGTTGGACAGCTTGCAGGCGCGCGGCGCCAGCTTGTCCAGCGCGCTGTTGAGCGGCGCGGACGGCGCGCGCGGGCGGGCGCGGCGCAGCGCGGCCGGCAGCAGCGCCAGCAGCAGCAGCAGCAGCAGCGCGCCCGCCGCCGCGCCCAGCGGCCAGCGCGCGCGCACGGCCCAGCGCCACACGTCCCGCAGCGCGCGCGCCCCCGCCTCGCCCGCCTCGCCCGCCTCGCCCGCCATCACCGCGTCCGAGTACAGCGGGTTGCCGCAGTTCATACCTGAAAGAATATCGTATCGCTTATGAACTAGTCTCCACTGTTTGTAAATGGCTGCTCGTTTCTGAAATAAGTAAAATAAAATAGTGTTATTTATACATGCTACTTATAAACATGTGTACATAAGACCCACTTAAATGTTGATTGAACGAATGATTACAAAATGAGAACAAACGAAATGTTCTTTATTGCTTTACGTGTCGTCAAATCTACCTATATGGAATACGTTACATGCGAATAATATGGTTAGTGTTACCTAAAGGTTTAGGTTAATTACAGATAGATAAGGTAATTTAGATAAACATTAAACGAACGTTTACCAGTTTTATCCGGTGGACAGAGACAGCGAAAGGAACCCGGTTCGTTGAGGCACGTGGCTCCGTTGAGGCAGGGCTCGCCGGCGCACTCGTCCACGTCGTACTGACAGCGCGGCCCGTAGTAGCCCCGGCAGCGGCACGACGGGCCCCACTCGCCCTCCTCGCAGGCGCCGCCGTGCGCGCACACGCCCGCGGCGCACCAGCGGCCGCGCTCGCAGCGCGCGCCCGCCAGCCCCGCGCCGCACGCGCAGCGGAACGAGTCGCCCGCCGCCGTGCACACGCCGCCGTGCAGACACGGCTGCGAGGCGCACGGGTCCGTGTCCACCTCGCAATTGCGCCCGACGAAGCGGACGTGACACGCGCACGTGTACCCGGCGTGGTTGACCCCGTCTTCCAGGAAGTCGTCGGCTTCTCGACACGTGCCGCCGTTGAAGCAAGGCTGGGCGGCGCAGGGACCGGGGGGCGGCAGCGGCGCGCAGGACGAGCCCACGCGCGCTCGCACTCGTCTCAGCAGTTGTGCTCGTCCGTCGGAAGAGGTGCCGCCTTCTTCGACGGGTAGTGCCGCGCCGCTCAGTTTGAGGTCGGTTATGCACCCGTAAAATCCATAGGTAATCTGTAACGAAATTGACAACAATGTATTCAAATTCTATTTGGTTATTATTTAATAAAATAAAAAGTGCAAATATAAGACGTAAAACAAAAATTATTTATGCCTTAAAGTATGCTCTTAAACAGAAATGGCAATGGGCGGGACATATAGCAAGATACATAGACAAAAGATGGACATTAGAAACAACTACACGGAAAGGACTAAAGGGAAAAAGAAAAATTGGACGCCTTAAAAAAAGATGGATTGAGGATATAAAAAAAATATCAGGTAATGAATGGAGAAAGATGGCAATGGATAGAGATATTTGGAAAAAGTTGGAGGAGGCCTATACCCGAGAAGGGGTTCCGATCAATGGAAGTGATTGAAGTTCATATACTAAAGGACTTAAGTAAATTAAATAAACAAAATTAACTTAAAGTTTAAAAAACATATAGTAGTAGTAAAACATAAACAAGAAGTGTAATTTAATTTATATATATATTTTTTTTTTGTATCGCATGTAACATTGTTTAAAATTGTTGATTGGAAATAAAAAGGCTTTATTATTATTATTATTATTTATTATTTAATTGAGTTTAAGCAATTCTTTAAAATTGTAGTATCATTTTGGTCCAAGTTTAAAAAGGGGAGGAAGTAATAAACTGCGTTACCTAAAGTTTATGATTTAAATTTGGGATTCTACGCACTATTTTTTATTACATAAAAAAATCTTCGTTATGACAACGCCTCTAATTCTATACTTTTGCTAACCTTAACGTATACGTATCCCCTAAGATATCATAATAAAAAATATCTTAATGATTCTTTTGTCAAAAAAATATTTTAAATATTACCGGCTATAATTATTACATCCTTTTTATCATTGCTCTCATTTATATTTTTTAACAATGGAAATACTTTTTTGATTTTATTTTATTTTTGGAAACTACTTTTTTGTGAACACTGTACTCAACAATGCTATAGTCGAATTGATTAATGTAGTTTATGAGAAAATAAAATTTTCCTCTTAAAAATTTATTTACATGAATACATTGGTTTTTATTTTTTATTAAATCGATTGTTGGATATTCCAAAATATTATAAATGTAGATTTTTGTAAAATGAATTAACACATTTATTTCATAGAATATTTTGTCAAAGTATTGCTTGCGTGCGTGAGCTTCGCTACGCAACGGTATTGGCAAAAGTTCTTTAGGAAAGAATTTAGCAAATGATCAGCATATTTGTTTTAGGTAACCTTTTATCGTTATCTCATTTAAATATATTTTTTATGGATTTCCAATACGGTTATAACATTAAGGTTGTTAAAATGTTTTGGCATACAATGCAACGAAAAAAACATTATATAATATGTTAACCTATGAGGTTATAGATGTAATTTGTTATACTTAGTTAGTTTAGTAATAATCCGGGTAGTTACTTATTCTGAACATTGTTGGCCAGTAACGTTTACTTTTTTGCTTCCGTTTCTTTTTTTCAAAGTCAATACTACGTTTTGTTATCATGATTTTGAAGCCTGTACCTGTTCAGGGGCTAGAGCGTGGGCGTGGCGCTGCAGCGAGGCGCCCAGCAGCAGGCGGTCGGCGCGCACGTCGAGCACGGCGGCGGGCGGCGGCGCCTGCGCGTGCGCCGAGCGGCGGTCCACCGTGAGGCGCAGCGCCGCGCCGCGCCGCTCCA
>NC_052118.1:10584937-10597397 GCF_012273895.1 Zerene cesonia | reverse complement strand
TATTCTCGCAACGTTCTCCGGTGAAGCCTCTGGTACAAGAGCACTCGCCGCGTAGTCGATGCGCCGGTGCGACGAGAGATATGACGTCTGTAGCGACAACGCGCTGGACGGCCGCTTGCAGCTCAACGCGTTCGGTGCACGCACCGTGCACGCAACCGCCACAAGTAGCGCGGACCAGCTCTTCTACCACTAGTCGTGTTCGCTCTTCTAGTCTTTCAAGATGCGCATGAAGACGGCGGCGCAAGGTATCAGCAGGTAAAAAACCGTCGATGCCTGGTGAACGCACGGCAAAAGCGACGTCTAAATCTTGGGCAATTTGTCTTTTCTCTCGCGGTGAATGAGTCTTAATTCCTTCGTCAGAAGGTTGTACGCTCACAATGAATACATCTCCAGGTTGACATTCAGTCGCTTCTCTAACAGCCTTGTTAAAACCTTTACGATGGCTTAGAATGAAGTCACGATCAGTCACTTCCCGAAATCGTACTATGACAGCTTGTGCAAGCATCTCATCAGAAATTAAAAGGATTGAAATCTTAACAATAGCGAAGCCTTTAAATTTTCCGTCATCCACTGTGACGTTAAGCCTGTAATCACCTATATCTAAACGGGGAGCCGCCCTTAATGTCCCGTCATTGTGATCGATTTCAAAAAGATCTATGATTGGGTAGGTCGCTCCGTCCATGGGAGTTAATGAATATTTCAGGGTATCATATGCGTCACGATCCGATGCAAATACTCTTCCGATAATGCCTCCAGGAAATTCATCTAGATACGAATTAACAATGATTTCTAAAGGTGTGACCACAGGTGGATATTGAGATTCTTCGATTATCTTTATGTACACCCACGCATCTGAATAGAGAGGGGGAGTTCCATTATCAAACACCCGCACCTGGAGTACATAGTGATCTTTAATACGATGATTAAATCGGGTAGCGGATCTTAAATAGCCATCTTGTTCTAATCTAAAGGCACCTATTTCATTACCGGATTGAAAATCAAAAGTATAAGGTGAACCGTTTGGAGGCGCATCTGCATCATTGACTATAAATTTAAGTATCGGATGACCCAAAGGTTTATCTTCTTGAACCACTGCAGTGTAATTACTTTGAGTGAACAAAGGTGGATTATCATTCGCATCTATGACCTCGACATTGATCAGGGAAGTCGACTCTAAAGCGGGAACACCGCGATCTCTTGCGCGTACTTCTAAAATATAGGCAGGCGTAGTCTCTCGGTCGAGTGGAGTCAGCACGGATACGTAGCCAGTGTCCACGTCAATAGTGAAATGGCCCTCTTTATCGCCGCGGGTGATCGAATACGCGATGCGGCCATTGTCTCCGGCGTCGGCGTCATTGGCGATCACTTGTAACACCCGCGTCCCGGGCGAGGCGTCTTCTTTCACCCGTGCACCGTACGATAACTGGGAGAAAACGGGCGCATTGTCGTTGCTGTCACTCACGGTGATGTTCACGGTGGCGTGATCGCTCAGGGGGGGCGTGCCGCCGTCCACCGCCTGGACCGTCAGATAGTATTCTTTTCGGCGTTCGTAGTCCAGCGGGCGCGCGATGGACAGCACGCCGGAAGTCCGATCGACCGCGAAGTCGTCGCGGTCGTCCCCTCCCACCAGAGAGTAGAAGACGTCCGCGTTGACGCCGGCGTCGCGCGAGGTGGCGCGCACGCGCAGCACCTCGGTGCCGGGCGCGTCGAGCTCGGGCACGGCGGCCGCGTACTTGCGCAGCTCGAACTCGGGCGGGTTGTCGTTGACGTCGGCGACGGTGAGGCGCACGGCGGCCGTGGCGGAGCGCGGCGGGCGGCCCGCGTCGCGCGCGCGCACGCTCACGCGCAGCTCGGCCTGCGTCTCGCGGTCCAGCGGCGCGCGCAGCGTGATGATGCCGCTCTCTGCCGCTAGCTCGAACCACTCGTTTTCTTCCACGAAAGAATATCTAACGAGACGGTTTTCTCCGAGGTCGGCATCGGACGCGTGAACCTGAAATATTACCGAGGTTCCTTTTGTAATTTCTTTTTAAAACTTGAGAATATATGCGATTACAGGTTTGAGTTCTCTCTCTTACCTTCGCAACGAGCGTGCCGATTTCTGCATCTTCGGGTAAAGTGACGCTGTATAGGGAAGCGGAAAAGCGCGGTGCGTTGTCATTTACATCGTCCAGCTCGATCTCGAGGTCGGAGCTGCAAGCCCAGTCGGTTCGCTCGCGGTCTTGCGCGTGCGCCACCAGACGATATCGTTGAACACTTTCGCGATCCAGTTCACTTGCGACTGTTATCACCCCGGTTTCCTGTCATTTTTTATTTAATTTAATGAATACGACATAGTATAAACTAAGCATATTCGTATTTGTCGTAGTCATACAGAAGATTTATACATACAATAAGTAATAATACCTCAAGATCAGTATAGCAACAGACTCGACTCAGTCGGTACATGTCTATGAAATAGCAGTGCATCTTAAATATAAAATTCTCGTGTCACAATGTTAGTCTCTATACTCCTCCGAAACGGCTTGACCGATTCCTCTGAAATTTGGTAAGCATATTGGGTAGGTCTGAGAATCGGCTAACATCTATTTTTCATACCACTAAACGATAAGAGTAAAGCAGAACAGCGTTTGCCGGGTGCAGCTAGTTTATTCATAAAATAAATAGAACTTAATAAATAGGTATTCGATCCATATAAAAAAGTATCTGGCAAAAGGTATTAAAACTAATAATCTGTTGAATCTGCACTTTGCTAATTCTCTCTTTATAGTAAAAATGTGTAGTCAGATCGCTCGATTTCCAAATATAAATAAATAAGTGAATACGTACTTTATTGATCGCGAAGTGGTCAGCGTAGTCGCCGGTGAGGAAGTATCGCAGGCGCGCGTTGTGCGGCTCGTCGGCGTCGCGCGTGAGCAGCGCGGCCACCCGCGCGCCGCGCGCCGCGTCCTCGCGCAGGCGCGCGCGCAGCCGGTGCCGCACGCAGTACGGCGGGTTGTCTGCGGGGGCGGGGCGGGCATACACATACATGTAATGAGAATCCTATTATGTTGTCAACTCGATGAGATATGTGAGCGTCGCTTGTTATTATTTGTGAGTGCGGGGTGTGCGTTTCTTTATTTAGCGACACCAGGACTCACTAAAACTTCAGCGACTTGACCTATCTCCTCTTATTTAGATATCTAAGGCGTACCGTTAACGTCGAGGACGACGACGTGCACGGCTGCGAAGGCGGTGAACTTGCCGTCCGTGGCGGCCACGGTGAGCGAGTAAGCGGGCTCGGCCTCGCGGTCGAGGGGCCGCGCCACGAACAGCTCGCCCGAGGGCCGCAGCTGGAAGCGCGCGCGCGCGTCGCCGCCCGCCACGAAGTAGGCCAGCGCGGCGCCGCCCGCGTCCGCGTCGCGCACGCGCACGCGCGTCACCACCGTGCCCGCCGCCGCGTCCTCGCGGACCTACGTAACAAATTCAGCGTTCTGTATTCTGTCAAGCAATTTGCATAAAGAAAAGCGTGGTTCTTCCTGCCGGTGCTGCACTAAATTGTAATTTTTTTATAATAAAATTTCTTAAAACGAAACCGGCACTCACCTCGGCGGCGTAGGTCTCCTGCGTGAAGCGCGGCGGGCAGTCGTTGTAGTCGACGAGGCGCACGACGAGCGAGCCGCGGGCGGCGCGCGGCGCGGCGGCCTGGTCGGCGGCCAGCAGCGCCAGCCGGTACTCGGCGCGCGCCTCGCGGTCCAGCGCCGCCGTGGTGCGCACCCAGCCGCTGTGCGCCTCCACCGCGAACGGCGCCGCCTCCTCGCCCTCCGCCAGCGAGAAGCGCACCTCGCCGTTCGACCCGGAATCCGGGTCATCCGCCATCACTGAAATAGAAACAAGGCAAAATATGTGATATGTTTTTAAATAGTCCGATTCATATATTTGGTAACCTCTACACCTGTAGAAACTTACTAAAACTGAAAATGAGAAAGTGTAAGAAAATGCGTAAGAATAAAAAAATGGGCCACAAGGCACGTGAATGACGGAGTCGAGTTCGCGCGGTCGATAACAATATTATAAGATAACTAGCTGTTGCTCGTGACATTGTCCGCATGTACTTTAGTTATCAGGGCAAATGTTCTATTCAACCCTTAATTAGTTATGACATGAGTATCTGTGTTTATATCGAAGCAAAGAAAATATCCACAGCTTCTCCCCGTAGGTGACAGCGTGATAATATGTATGTAACAAGTTATATGTAGTAAATTTGAAGTAAATGCATGCAGTACTATGTTAGTTTCCCAGACATCATCATCATCAGCCCATACATGTTCCTACTGTTGGGACACATGCCTCCTATGAGGTTTCAGGCCAGAATCCACCACGCTGGCCAAGTGCGGGTTGGCAGATGTCACATGTCGTCGAACTTTTTGCTTCTTGGACATGCCGGTTTCCTCACGATGTTTTCCTTCACCATTTTAAGCAGTGGTGATGTTATTCACATGTGCAGATAAATTGAAAAATCAATTTATTTGCTGCACGCTCGCCCGGTCTGGAACTCCGACTTAAAATTTTGAAGTCCGAGGTTCTCACCAATGAGCCATCACTGCTTTTTGCCAGCCCAGACATACATACAGACAATCAGACAGAAATTATTTTGCTTCGATATCGATTGTAGATCACGCGACAAGTATTCTTTAAAAAAATATTCAATGTACAGTTTTGACCTTCCTACGATTTAATTACACATATGTATAGATAAATACAATAAATAGAGATTGGACGGATGATCTGAGATAGTTTGAAATAATTTCACAATTCCCCCTCTTATGTACACAACACACAAAGGATATAATTCTAGTTTGTTTCCATACTGATGGTAAAGCACCATAATTTAGGGAAGTATTAACAATTAAAAATCATCGTAAAGGGAATGGACAACACAACGAGAAAGAAATATGGGTGGCGCGTTGTGCTACTTGGCAAATAGTTTACACGTAACTTTTGAGGCATTGTTGGATTCATTATCAAGTGACATAGTGAAAGACTACGAAGGATTTTTCTTCCTTAAGTTTTTTACGCGTGTTCAGAAGTACTTAGGATTGATCTACATATATAGAATTATTAATATTTTTAAATAACTTTTATAATATTGTTCTATTTACTTTATATATTCTTTTTTTAAGATAAAGATGAAGATAAAGATAAAAAGATAAAGCGTTCAAAGTACCCTCCGTGTATCATTCTGTTCACTATTGGGAATCATCCCAGTTATGAGATAGGTACTAATATTGGGTATGGTATTATCGGTAATGGTAATAAGGCAAACGCTATGATCCTTACGTTGCAGTATGGAAGAGTGCGGAGGCGTGTTCTCGGCGAGGTGCAGCACGTAGGGCTGCGAGTGGAATTCAGGCGCGAATTCGTTCACGTCCAGCACGTGCAAGCGCGTCGTCACCATCACGCCCACCGCTGGACTGCCCTCGTCTTCCGCTATTATGCCTGTACATAACGTAAATTCAAAATGTAGTTAGGTAGGAAAACAATTGGAAACCAAGAAGGAGACCTATAACCATTAGCGGAGCTGATAGTATTTTAAATAAATGGGATCATTTGTTTTCGTATTTATAAATATTTATAGGTATTATACACCTGGCTCAATCCTGGCTTAAATATTATTAATTTTTATGCATACACACTAAATATTATGCACAAAAGTACGCCTACACCGTAATCATCGAACTCATACACCTCAAACGAACTACGCTAAATCGTATATGGAGCAAGCGTCGGTCACCTATGACGTGTTCCTGCGCCGTCTCGCGGTCGAGCGGCGCGGCGAGCACGAGGCGGCCGGCCGCGTCGAGCGCGAACAGGTCGGCGCGCGCGGCGGGCGGCGCCAGGCGCAGGCGCGGCGGCGGGCCGGCCGGCGCGCGCAGCTCGGCGATGAGCGTGCCCGGCGCCGCGTCCTCGGGCAGGAACAGGTCGGGCGGCGGCGGCGCCACGCGCGGCGCGCTCTGCCCCGCGCGCAGCACGGCCACGCGCACGGCCGCCTCGCCCGACAGCCCGCCGCCGTCGCGCGCGCGCACCCACACCTGCAGCGTGCGCCCCGCTGTGCGCCCACCCCGTACGATTACAAAAATGATTACTTACAAACTATTCCACCCTATCGATCGATAAATCTCGAATCATAAATATTATATGAACAACATATAAAAAATGCTGCACTAATTGTAAGTCGATAATACATAGTATCGTAGTTTTCTTTTACTTTATATTATCTGTAGTTAACGAACTTTATTATTTACTTAAGTTTAGATTATCTGTGTTTAGGAGATGGTTATTGAGTCTATGGGGATCAAGGCTCATATATCAAGAATTATAGAAGAAAGTTAATTACTCACCTTCAACACAAGAAACAGTATTTGATGCTCTCAAATACTGTTTCTTTTGTTGTAGCTGCGTGACTAATCTTTACTTTATGAGGAAATGTTTGCAGGCGTTTTCAGTTTTTTCGTTAACAATACTTATTTTATCTTCTGAATTCCATTGTTGTTGAATAAATTATTATTTTTTATACATATAAAGCTGCGTCAACGATACGTCATAAACGAAAAAACTAAACTTTTAAATACATGAGTATCTAGCTAATAGATTGTTGTTAAGTCTCAACGAAAAGTGACACACATCATTAATATAGCGATATATTCTAACACTCGCACGTACTGCGTACATTTAATTCGTCTATCTTTATGCAACCAGTGTCAAGTAATTAATAATAATTACTCTTTACACTCGAAAAGGTCTTTGTCTTTCGGGAAGGGCCTTACCGTAGGCGGAAGCATTGCGAGCGAAGGACAGCGCCCCAGTGAGCGGGTCGACCGCGAAGAGGCCGGCGGCGTCGGAGCGCAGCTCGCCCTCGTAGAGCGAGTAGACGAGGCGCGCGTTCTCGCCCGCGTCGGCGTCGCCGGCCGACAGCGAGAGGAAGGGCGCGAGCGGCGCGCGGTCGGCGCGCGCGGCGGCGCGGTACTCGCGCAGCGGGAACGCGGGCGCGTTGTCGTTGGCGTCGCCCACGCGCACGCGCACCGCCGTGTGCCGCACCAGCCCGCCGCCGTCGCTCGCCATCACTGGCACCTAGTTAGTGCACGTGAGAGAAGCGTGTATTATTTCTGTCTAAGACGTTAAAGAAGCAGGTAAGTAAGAAAAAGTTTTAAGTGTGAGTTAGGTGTGTAATTGAGTGACCTAGTTTAGTATTTGATTACAACGAGTTCCATGAAGAGATGATCTAACCACCTTCAATAGTAAGGTAAAAAAACATGAAGCAGAGTCGGGCCAAGGATACTACCCGAGGGTACACCGAAAGGAATCACATCAATACGGCTCAGAAGATTTTAAACTTTACTCTTGGGGTGCGGTTTATATCTCTTAGCAGTTTGAGAGGGGTTCCTCGGATGCCCAAAACGCTCTAATTTGTGAGAGAGAGTTATACACATAGTAAATGAAAACTATCTTGATCTTTTATAACCGACATTACCTCCCACTCAGCACGCGTCTCTCTATCCAGCGGCACACGAGTGCTGAGAGCGCCGCTGTTGGCGTCTATCGAGAACGTCTCTCGTAGCTTCGCCGATGGAATTGAATAAGTGATGGCACCATATTCACCGGCATCATCGTCATATGCTTTCACCTAAAAATATAGGTAGGCATTAAACAAAACCACTATATTAGCACTATATTTTAGACTTGGTCCATATCGTATTTCGCCTAAAGGCGTAAAAAAAAATGATAAGTGAAATGATAGCTCACTGTAGTCAGCAGCAAAGGCGGCGGTTGATTTTCGAGAGCCCGAGCCTCGTGCACGAGATGAGGAAAGTGCGGCGGCGCGCGGTTGGCCGGCGCCAGCGACAGCTTGACCCGGGAGAAGGCGGCGCGCGCGCCATCCGACACGGACACGTTGAGCGAGTCGAGCGAGCGCGCGCCGCTGGCGTTCCAGGCGCGCGGGTCGGTGAGCGTGAGCACGCCCGTGAGCGGGTGCACGGCCAGCGCGCGGCGCTCGGGCGCGCCCTGCAGCGCGTAGCGCAGGCGCGGCGCGTCCGCTTCGTCCGGGTCCCACGCGGCCGCGCGCGCCACGGCCGTGCCGCGCGCCGCCTCCTCCGACACCAGCGCCGTCACCACGCTGCGCTCCATGCGCGGCGCGTTGTCGTTCACGTCGTCCACTGTGTTGTGTACGACCAGTTACAGTGTCAACTCTAATTCGATCCCTTTATCCCCGATTTAAACAGAAATTGCCACATAAGGTGTGCTACACAATACAACATATATGTAATCTTATCGTGTACACACGACGATTGATCAATACTTTATTTCATACAACTATAAGTTTTAAAACATAACACATTAAATTAAAACATAGTAAATTCGGACATTCACAACACCTCTTGTTTTAGACCCCATAATTTTCAAGACCTATCGAATGACCCTTTTTTATTTATATATTTACAAAAGTGTCTCAATGTTACTTATTCAGTATTGTATCAATGTTAATAACATAGGCTATATAATCATCATCATCATCATTCTCATCCCCCCATATATGTTCCCATCGCTGGGACACAGGCCTCCTATGGGAGTTCAGGCTATTATCCACCACGCTGGCCAAGTGCGGGTTGGCAGATGTCACATATCGTCGAAATTTGTGATTCTTGGACATGCAAGTTTCCTCAAGATGTTTTCCTTCACCATTTCAAGTAGTGGTGATGAAATCTACATGTGCAGATAAATTGAAACATCAATTTATTTCTTGCACGCTCGCCTGGTCTCGAATCCCGACTTATAGATTTTAAAGTCCCAGGTCCTGACCACTGAGCCACCACTGCTTGTTGTATTATTAATTATTAATGTAAATATTTTTTCTTTCTTTCTTTAACATCTATTAAACTACACCGAATTTAATGCTTGCGAAGCCGCGGGCCAATACTAGCACCAAATAAAATGTGACTTTAATGATTTGTAAAAATGTATCAATCTATCACTTAGTTCCGTAAATTCGAGACAAACTTTAATGTACATGAAAATGTTTATTCATATGCGGTATGTATATATTTAAAAATGAAACATAAAGTGGCGAACGAGCGAACGGCTCGAGACCAACCCGTAATGAACAAGTGCGCGGTGGTGTAGAGCGGCGGCTGGCCGCGGTCGGTGGCGGTGAGCAGCAGGTGGTGCGCGGCGCGGCGCTCGCGGTCCAGCGGCGCGGCCACGCGCACGGCGCCCGACCCGCTGTCCACGGCGAAGGGCGCCGCGTCCTCCGCGCCGCCCGCCTGCCCGCCCCACGCAGACAGCGAGTATGTTATGTCACCGTTGTCGCCTGCGGTAGAAACGACATCACGTCTTTGTAAAATTGTCCTGCTTACATCATATTCATAGATTTCATGGATCCAAAATTGTTCGGTTTAACTAATTTCAACTCGATTGTCTTGAGACCTAAGAAAGCTTCTGTGTGTTTGTTATCAGATCGGCGTAAATGTTTTAACATTACCGTATCGTCTGCCCGTTATGTTCCGCTGGTAGGTAGTAAATAGATGGTTCAACGGTCAAGTTCAGTTTACTTAGGATACCGATCCTCTCCTGCTACATACCTACATATTATCTTAAAATATTTTTCAACTTTTAATTCTTAAACGAATTCTTATAACATGTTCCTTTATTATCCGCGCGAACAGAGTATGAAAGCTTGCTAGCCTACTTATCTATTTGTAGTAGGAGGGCGAAATTATGCTTAATATTTTATAAAACATTTAATAATCATTTTCATTTTCTTACTTTCATGTTTGTTCTATTGCACGACTTATAACGCGGAGCTTGAGAAAGTTTATTTATAATATTAGTACGATAGTAGGACTAGCGGTCCGCCCCGGCTTGCACGGGCTCTCTAACACTGAAAGAATTTTTCAAATCGGACCAATACTTCCTGAGATAAGTGCGTTCAAACAAACAAACAAACAAACTCCTTAGCTTTATAATCCTACTTCCTACTATGTTTCTTTTTATATTAAGTATTAATTAATTATTATTAATTACTAATTAATCCTACTGATAATTACGAGCAATACAATTTTTAATACAGTGAGATATTCAATTAATAAAATACCTTATAATATTGTAATATCCATAAGTCTATGTCACACGGTTCTAGTCGGACGCATGGACCGCGTAAAACGTAAACAATTACCAGTGTCCAGGTCGGTGGCAACGACCTGCAGGACGAGGTCACCCACGGCCGCGGCCTCGGAGACGTGCGCGCGGTACTCGTCCTGCGCGAACTCGGGCGCGCAGTCGTTGACGTCCAGCACCTCGAGCGTGAGCGCCAGGTCCGCGTAGGCGCCCGTCACGCCGTCCGTGGCGCGCACGGTGAGCGCGTGCGAGCGCGCCGTCTCGTAGTCCAGCGCGCCCGTCGCCACCAGCGTGCCTGCGCGCGCGGCCCGGTCAGCTCTCGGCCAGCGTCGCTCGTGGCGCCGGTTCGCTTCTTGTTCGAGTGAGCGAGCCGAGCAGCGAACCAGCGAACCGGCGCCACGAGCGAAACAGCTAAGCGCATATTGTTACCAAACGATATTTTGTAAGCTTCGGTGCGAATGAAATGTACGTATGAAGGTGTGGTTTATTTACACGTAAACCATGCCAGACCTAGATGATAGTTAATCTCCCATTTAAAAAAATGTGATGTCGAATCCCACGAGACAAACACGGTGATCGGTGAAAGACTTCATTTTTACTACCTTGTGATAATTTTAGAACGTATTTTTGGTTATCCCCTTTTATTTGCTTGCCTGGGATAGTAACTAAACGAATTCAAAGATAAAGACTAATCACTCAAGATTTAGATATAAGGATATAAAAAAAAACAAGCGTTAAGCAGCTCAAACCTCAAAAGCTTAAATAAAATGAAAAATAATATTATGTAATTGTTACAATTATACAAACAATAAATATCTAAATAATTAGTTTGTGCGATTATATATTGAAGATGCGTGAAACAATTGAGTCGGGATATTTCGGGATAAAATGCGGAATAAATTATTTGAAAGCGTACAGAGGTCGGATTAAATGGACCAAATTATGGATATCTCAAACGAGGTAAATGAATCAGCCGATTCCACACGCTACGATGAGAACGCAACCAAGCAATAACGGCCTATACTCACACGGGCCAGTCCCCCCGTCGCGGGCTGCGGGACAAAACGAATGCGTTAGTGTGACGGCGGTGGGGCGGAGCGCCCCTTAGCGGTCCGAGCTCACATGGGACTCGATAAACTCTGCACTATCCACATAGATATATAAATATAATGAGATCGGTCAAATCTTACGAAGTTTTAGTGTCGCCGAGTCTACAAACGCACACAACGCTCTCACAAATAATAATATGATAATATTCAGTAAGATTTGTGTTAACATAAATGGATAATTAATAATGTAAATGAAACATTTTTCGTTAGAAATTAATTGATTGGAGCTACAATATTTGATGAGATTGGAAAAAATACCATAACTGTATACGAAAAACTATTAAACATATAAAACTTTTTAATTGTCATACGCGAGCAGCGACCGCACTACATTTCAAGATTTGAACATTAAATTACCTATGCACTATTAACTGCGCATTTACTCGAGGTTGTCAAGTAGGGAAAGTAGTGAGGGATATAAACCATGATTTGACTCGGCAGTATTGTATGCCCGCTGGGCGTACACGTGTGACACTACGCGGCGGTTCGGCCGATCTCCTTATATTGAGATATCCATGGCTATCGAGGAGCACGGAACGCGGCGGCGGGTCGGCAGCGGGCGGGCGCTCACCGGTGTCGAAGTGTATCTCGAAGAGGTCGGGCGCGTCGCGCAGCGTGTAGATGAGCTGGCGGGCGAGCGGCGAGCGCGCCTGCAGCGGCGGGCCCAGCGGCGCGCCGGGCGCGGCGTCCTCGCGCGCCGCCCGCGCCTCGCGCGCGCGCTCCCAGCGGGGCGCCGCGCCGCCCGCCCACACGCGCACCGCCACCTCCGCCTCCGCGCCGCACGCCGGCACGCCTGCGACCACAAAACCATTTATAACAGTTTCAAGTTAATCGGCGAAACCGCTATAATATTATTATTATATATATTATATAATTAAATCTGATCGACACCAGCGATAGTTACGGACGTTGTGCCTTGTGATTTCAAATTCGATAAAATAAAGGTCAGCTCCACAGTACCTCCGTCGAAAGCGGCTATGACGAGCGAGTACAGCTGGTTGTGCGCGTCCAGAGTCTGCTTCAGCGAGATGAGGCCGGAGCGCCGGTCGACGCGGAATAGCTCGCCGTGTCCTCGCTTCATTTCATAACGCACCTGTAAGATAATTCGATGTTGCAATCATTGTTATTAGCAAAAGCTCAATTGTAATCTCAAATACGATTGCTTCCGATATTATATGAATATATTGATTAAAACAAAGAGCTTT
>NC_052118.1:10576465-10583937 GCF_012273895.1 Zerene cesonia | reverse complement strand
AGCAAAAGCTCAATTGTAATCTCAAATACGATTGCTTCCGATATTATATGAATATATTGATTAAAACAAAGAGCTTTTTAGAACGTTAGGACGGTTTCTTCGAAAAAAGTTCACTGTATTAGAGAAAAGTTCCTTTTTATAAATCATCATTATATTTAAATAGTGTAAACATTTCTTGAAATATATCAAAAAATGGTTGCCTGTAAAGTCGGTTACGGGCGAAGATTTTACGTGACAACGTCTTTTTCTCGGTAGAATGTTTATTGATATGAATATTATTAAATTGCACAATAGGAACAAGGAATTGAATGAAAATAAGAATTGCACAAATTTTAACTATAGAAAATATTATTTGTTTACTAAAAAGACAGAGACAGAGACACAAGCACGCGTCGATTCAATGCGCCTAATTCTCTAGTGCTGCGCGCGCGGCGGACCGATCATAGTTCGGTGACTCATCGTAACGTTACCGGGCGTTACACTTTTTCATAAGTGCCTCCGAGCCGCAACCTAATTTAAGACGTTGTCACGTCAAAAACGTGACGATTGAGATAAGTATAAGTGTATACAATTCAATTCATTTGTTAATTTTGTATAAAAAAAAAATACAATTCATTTGTCACCTATATTCCACGTTCATAATTTCATTCAATTTTTCAAAGGGTTTTTGCTTAACAAAGATAAAAATTTTCGAATAGAAATGAGACATTGGAGTTAAAGCTACGACGTAGGGATTAATGTCGAGCGCGTTCTAATATAGGTATACCGGAAGAGATAAGAGATAAGATCATGTAAAACTAATTCTGAACGCATCAATGGCTGCAACTGCAACTCACTTCGCCGTTATCGTTGGCATCGGCATCGACGGCCTCGACGGTGAAGACAGGCGTGCCCGGCTCGGCGCCGGCCAGCACGGCCGCCACGTAGGGGCGCCGCACGAACACGGGGCAGTTGTCGTTCACGTCGGTGAGCGCCACGGTGACGCGCGCGTGCGCCACGCGGCCGCCCGCCGCCCCCGCGCCCCCCGCCGCCCCCGCGCCGCGCGCGCGCACCAGCAGCTCGTACGAGTCGCGCGCCTCGCGGTCCAGCGGCACGCCCGTGCTGCGCACCGCGCCTGACGTCTTGCCGATCTGCCGACGTCATTGACAATACTGCTTATACTGTGACTACTTGATTATACTTAATAATGATAACATGAAATAATAAAAATATTGATAAAAATGAAACAACTGAAAGGTAGAAAATATAAAATAGATTATTGATTAATACCTACTATAATTTTTTCATTTTTTTTAATTTTATTTCTGAGAAATGAAGATGCAAACATGTCATTATACAGTGCCAGCCACATGAATAGCCTCATCGTCAAAATTGATATTTCACATAGTAATATAAAAAGGAGATATACATCAACCATCGTATATTAAATAAAACAGGAAGTCTTGTAATAGCAAATAAAATTTTTATTATTATCTAATCAGAGTTTTAAGAAACAACGTCAAACAAATAATTGCCCCTTCCACTTGAATAGCCTCACATGCAAAAATATATTGTTTAATTATTAAAACTCGTTAGTTTAGTATTTGGTGTATTTTCCATTAGATCTTATTAATTCGTAAATACGATTAGGTAGCGATTTATATAAAGAATGTATGTAATTAATGTCCACAGAATTCCAAGCAGTGTAAATAGCTTGTATCAGTTCTTCGTTATTACCATACTGTTTTCCGTCGTTATAAACTTGCCGAGACAACTAACTCCAGGCATTTTCTATAATGTTGAGATCAGGGGACAAGGATGGCCAATCTAGAACTTCGGTCTGGTTTTCTTCAAACCACTTCGTAACTATGGCTGACGTGTGTGTGGGAGCATTATTATGCTCAAAAAATTTTTTTTCTACCCATCTACACACTTTTTTGATCTTGCTATTTGTTTGTTTTAATAAATTTAAATACTTTTCAGCATTTTGTCTTCCGTCTAACACAATTAAATCAACAGTACCATAATAAATAATTGCCCCCCAAACCATCACCGAGCCGACAGTTGAGTGATGACGTGATAGTACTCTTGGTTCTTTCTTTAGGTCGTGAAAATAATATTTAAATCCATCTGGTTCATCTAAATTAAACTTTTTCTCGTCACTAAAAATCACGTTTTTCCACTCAGTTTTCCAGCACATGTACTTTTTAGTAAATGACAGTCGAGCCGCCACATGATGTTTTTTCAAAGGAGGTTTGCTCATAATTGTTTTTCGTTTGAATTAAGGTAAGGTTCTAATAATCCGTCGAACTGTAGAAAGAGATGCCCTAGTATTCATTTTACTAGCTATTTGCCCGGCGGTCTGACTGGAATTTGAAGCAGAGCGTAAAATAAGACGACGTTCACGATCCTTAGTTGCAAATTTTGTGTGTCCTTTATACCAGTGGCCATAATTTTCCTAATTTTCTGCATTATTATTAATTACCTTTGGGCTGCGACCAATTTTTTTAGCTATCTCACGATGAGATAAGTTAAATAAAAATTCACTTTTTCAATTTCTAAACTCATAAGTTTTTAACCACGTCCCATAGTTACAATAACTCTTTTTTTATCACGTAACTGCAGGTACACAATAGAATATTGTCTATATATAGAATATTGTCTGTATTATCCAATCTTAATAAAATATATTTAAAAGCGAAACTTAAATGAACGGGTTGAACGATTATATTAAACTGAGTCTATTCATGTGGACGGCACGCATTAGTTCTTTTGTTTCCAACGTTCCGCGCTTAGACAAATTCCTACTTGTTTATGTGTCGTTCGATAAACGTCACGACGTACAATTTAAATTTGATATTTATTAATACAAATTATTACGTGTAATTATAATACTCATAAAAAATAGGGTGAGGCTATTCAAGTGGCGGGCACTGTATATATGTATGTAAGATGGTAATATAATCTTATCATGATTATTTTGTATTTATATTCATATCCAGTATTGAACACCATACTTTTCCCAGAATTGGCTATAACGCCAGCTTACTTATTAATTATACGGAATTTAAAATGAGATCAACTTCATGAATTGGAAATTCATCATTGTTAAATGTCTGGCAATGAATAACGAATTTTTTTAACAATATTTTAAAGGTTGTACTAGAAAATTATACTTAAATTTGTCTGTAGCGAGTGAAAATCAATTTTAAAGAAGTGGGTTACTACATTTAAGGAAAATTTTTATCTTGGCGATCCATAGGTATTAAATATTGAAGAAATAAGATAAATTCAAGGATATCGAAGAGATATAAGATAACTTCAAGGTTTTTTTGTATTTTCACCGATGTTGGATAAGTGCTTTTTACATATTTTAATTAAATCTGTCTGTTCAAAGTGGGAAAAATTGAGTCTAAAGAAATCAGTTACATACAAAGATACAGATAGAATTGAATTTATTAATTGAAGCGTGCAAAAAAATACAGTCATTGAACTCACCTCAAATCCTTCGACCGGGTTCAGAATGCTAAATTCGAGATGTTCATTGAGCGCCGCTCCGAGAACGTTGAGCACTATGATCGTGACTGGTTTTGTAGAATTTTCCACAAGCGACGCGTAGTAATCAGTCTTTTGGAAGGCGAGCCCGGAATTATCCGGTTCTCGAACTTTGATGTTGACGCGCGCCGTGCTCGACAACTCTCCATCGGAAACGCGGACCCTTAACTTATGTTCGCTGCTAATGACGCTGGGGTCGGCGACGCTCAATTTGCCGTCGGACGACAAAGCGAAAGCGCCCTGTGGGTTGCCATCGATTATGTCGAATCTCAGTTTCTCTGGAGCGTCCGGTTCGTCCGGGTCGCTGGCCGACAGCGAGAGCACGGACACGCCGCGCGCCGTGGGCAGCAGCACCGTCGCATCGTACGAAGCTTGGGAGAAGTTCGGCGGACAGTCATTCACATTCGTAACGTCGATGGTGACATGCGCGATACTGTCGGATGGTAGTCTCGGCTTACCCATGTCCAAAACCTGAAAAATTTTGCGATTAAAGTAACGACCTATTAAAGTTTCCTTTTAGCCTCAATGTACGTATTTTATAGTACTACTACATGTGGTTTCCCATCCTATGTTGCACCCTTCTATTTCTGAGGATGAAAATATTCAAATTGCATTTATTCGCAGGAAATTGCCTACAAATCGCATACGTTATTATAACGATCCGAGTTGTGGCATGCGCTTTCACCCGCGGCTAAAACTGGTATTTCTATATAGGCTAAGTATTATTCTGATATCTGTAGTATGACAGTAATGTAGCTCATGTAGAGCTACATCGCTGCCAAGTATCGTCAAAATCCGTTAAGTATTTTTTTCATGAAGGAGCAAACAAACATACATCTACCCATCCTAACGAGGTTTCAAGTTAAATATGAGGCTTACACTCATCGCTTAAGTGCGTAAATGTTAAAAATCAAAACTTATTATTTACAATGATCCTTCCACGTAATAAATTCGCATGTATATCATGGCATACGGCAAGACATAGTGATATGGTTCGGCGAGTACCTTGACGGTGAAGCGGTGCGTCCGCTGCGTCTCGAAGTCGAGCGGGCCGGCGAGGTGCAGCGCGCCGGTGACCGCGTCGACGCGGAAGGGCGCGGCGGGCGCGGCGGGCGCGGCGCGCAGCTCGAAGGCGCGCTGCCGGTTGGCGGGCGAGTCGGCGTCGCGCGTGCGCAGCACCAGCGGCGCGCCCGCCGCCGCGCCCGCGTCCCACACCACGGCGCCCGCCTCCGCCGCCTGCGCACAGCGTCATGTGTAGTCGCGCTCGTGGAAGCCGGTTATAATTAATAGAAACGACATCGACGCCGGCCAAATTATTACTATGTGACCACTCAATAAACGGACTGAGATAATAGTATGAATTACGATTAGAAATAATGTGGACGGTATGTGACTTATTGTTTCATATCTCACCTCCGAAATTATCCCGCGGAAGTTTCGTTGTACAAACACGGGCGGATATTCGTTGCGGTCCAACACGTGAACGAAGACTCGCGCTTCGGCGCTGCCTCCACCCTAATGAGAAAAGGATAATAAAATAAATCATCATAATTTAGGTCAAATATTATAATACATAATTTAGGTAAATAATAAACTACCATAAATGCCCATATCATATTTTATGCGTTACTGTAGTTAACTTAAACTACATTAATATTAGTGTAATCGTTCAATTTTTTTTTTATACTTTACTTATATTATGTAATTTTTATACTGAGAAATTTTGAAAGAATAGAAAAAATTCGATCTCGAGGCGGGATTTGAACCCGCGTTTTTTAGCCATAGCGTAGCAACGCCTAGCTTCTCTAACACCCGTGATCCCGTCACAGTAATCGAATTTCTTCTACTCTTTCGGTTCGAATCCCGCCTTGTGATCGATTTTTTTCTATTCTTTCAAAATGTCTGATTTATTAATCATTTCAATGTTATGAACTAAATAATAACACTAAAAATTTAATTTTTATCCTGCTCCTGTTTCGTGGCGATTCAAGAACTCTGAAAGGTACGGTAAGTTTGCAAAACGTCGCAGCAATATATCTAACCATGCCGTAAGCGGTGACGGTGAGGTTGTAGGCGTCCCGCTCCTCGAAGTCGAGCGGCGCGCGCAGCGTGAGCAGGCCGGCGGCGGGGTTGAGGCGGAAGCGGGCCGCGCCGCCGCGCAGCGCGTAGCGCGCGCCGGCCGGGCTGCGCGCCTCCAGCGCCGCCACGGCCGTGCCGCGCGGCTCGTTCTCGTACACCTCGCACACGATCTCGTCCGTCACGAATCTGCACGCGTTGTTGCCTTGTTACTGTATCGCCTATCTTGGCTGTGAGTCTCATTTCGATCACTATATTACGATCTTATCTCTCAATAAATTCTTGTATAAAATAAGCATACTGCTATAATCGACTTATAGACCCAATATTCAAAATTTATAATTTGCTCAAATAACAAATAGGTAGAAATTAATATAACTATTCTATCCCTATTTAACCTAATATTAATGTATCATCATATAAAATTTAGTCAAAATCTGTCCAGTGGTTTTTAGGTGATCGACGCACATGTGACACGTCACGACAAACAGGAAAAAACATTTACCTTTTTTGTGATCTTCAAAACGTTCTAATTGCATTTTCTCCTACTCACTAATAAAGAATTACAAATGTAATGAAATGTATACCTAGGTGGAGCATCATCGGGGTCGACAACGACAATGTGGAGCGGGATGGTGGAGGCCTTGTCGGAGGGCGGCGGGTTGGCGGCGCGCACGTGCAGCGTGTAGTCGGCGGGCCCGGCCGCGGGCAGCGCGCGCGCCAGCCGCACGTCGCCCAGCGCCGCCTCCACGCGGAACTGCCCGCCCGCGTCGCCGCCCGCCAGCGAGTACACCACCCGCGCCGAGTCGCCCGCTGTGGGATATGCAATGACGGTCGTCAATGCTGCGAGCTCCGTTCTATTTGTGCATGTCGCTTTTTCTTTGAGGAAACTTTATTATATCGCCGACGTTTGCGTTCTCTTTATAAAGTATTGTGGTCATAATAAATCCTGCTTCATACCGAATGTCTGTGTTCTATTTTATTATTGGCATGCCCCTGTTACAAGAGCGTGTGAGAGGCTCACCGTCGGCGTCGGGCGCGTCCCGGTCGGCGGCCCGCAGCGGCGCCAGCAGCGTGCCGGGCGCGGCCGTGCGGGGCACGCGCACCTCCCACAGGCGGCGGCCCCACTCGGGCGCGTGCTCGTCCGCGTCGTGCACGCGCACCGTGACGCGCGCGAACGCCACAGACGCGCGCGGCGCCTGGTCTCGCGCCCACACCGTCAGCTCGTGGATTGCGGCGCTTTCCCTGTGTTTTATCGAGTCAATCATTTGAAAGCAGAAAGAAAGAAACATTTATGTATCAGAGACAGCACAACACACTAATGAGAGAAATGATACAAATAAAAAGCAACACTAGCTAGCATAGATATGACTAGCATCAGATATGAGGAGTGTGTCATAACGATTCTCATATATTTATATCATTCATTCATATCTACATAACACGTTTGAAATAACCTGCGTATAATCAATTTCAAAACTCATTATGACACAACAAAACACATCTGATAATAATAACATACAAAAAAAAGAACAGTCGGTTTACCTGTACAATATGTGTCACTTTTGGACATTATTGTAGACTTTTTTTTTAAACTCATACATTTATTTATTCAAATAGACTTCTTATAGAAGCACTTTTGAATATTACACAGTTATAAAATTTACCACCGATTCGGAAGGCAGTTTCTACAGAGAAGAGCGGGCAAGAAACTCTGTACTTGCTCTTTTAAAATAATATAAATTTTACATTTTAATTCTACATAATATGTACATAGATAGGCTAGTTAGATAGGCTTGAAAGACTCCAAAACTTCTGCATTCGATTTGTCTTTGGGCTGAGAAAATATGATCACATTTCCG